>NC_044499.1:50794816-50812316 GCF_902362185.1 Chanos chanos | reverse complement strand
AAATCCATGACGCACTCTCCTGTCCCACGGGTCCTCCTTCAGTTTAAATCACACTCATAAAACTATCCCTACAGGAAACACAGGGGAAAAAAACAGGCCCATCACCCTCTTTTAAGTACATATCTTTAGTCACAGTGATTCTCAATGCGATGACTTCAGTACATCCACAGAGGGCAATGACTTTTTAGGGCCTAGCTGTCAGGCTCCAGTCCTACAGGGGTGTTTACAGATATCTGAAGCAACCATGCACACCCCCACCTGATTTCACTAGTTTGTTACCCTCCTTATTTCTGCAGGTGATGTAATTACTTACCCTCCTCTGGAGATGACATATTCAGTGTAATTAGATGGTTTAGTTAATGGTTTAAACTGAAACACTCTGGGCCTCAAGGACCAGTCTGTGCTTTAGGGGAAACCCTTGTCTTTCTGCCAGTTATCTGTAGTTATCTTGTGGTGTTAAACAGCTTTTAGCAAGCTCTGTCTTGACTGGTGAGAGATTTCTGTCTGGCAATAGCTCCCTTAATGCTATCTGTCATAAAGCTGTTATGAATGTGTTATAAGTATGTTCACACTCCAGCTATGGCTCTGTCCTGTGATGGGATTTAGACCTTGTTTGATAGATGAGAGACAGTGTTTCAGGGAATAGACAATTTTTGCATTGATGCACGGTCTGAACCCTGTAGCCTGCTGCAATTCACTACGTCTCAGAAACGTTAGCAAAAAGACTACAATATACTTACGAAGAGGGCAAACTGTCCATTAACGGAGAAGAGGATCAGGGTCATGAAAAAAAGTCGGACTTTTCTGTTCCTACAAAGAGGCCAGCTAAATAAACACTCGCCCCACAGCGGAGCTCCGGCAGGAAAACAAACCTTCACCTTGAAAACTCCCTCTCAGACAACACGGAGAACTCTGACTGGGACGTATGTGGCTGACCCAGTTATAACCAGTTAAATTTGGTCAAACCTAGTCAAGCCAGGTGTGTTATCTCCCCTTGAGCTATTCAAACCCTCTAAATTTTCATCACACCCTAGGCCAACGGTCACGGTCTGCCTCTGAGGCAACTGGGAGGCCACTAACATCTACGAAACACTGACATCTACGTTAAATCACACGGTTCTCAGATATAAACTCTGTCCTAACAAAGCTCAGATACAGCAAATTAACTTGATTTTTCTGTACCTAGGGTATGAGTTGTGTGGCACGTAATCGGAACCAAAAGAAAAATGCTACAATGACCAAAACCCATCGGTAATGTTTGATTGGACGATTTAAGGGGCGAGCACGCAATCAGGCAACGAGAGGGTTCTTTCAGTGGAACAGTTTCAAAACACCAAATCTCTATCCCCTTTTAGATTTCCAGGTCAGGGTGATGGACTAAATCTACAGATCACTGGTAAACAAGCCACATAGCTAATTAGGCAGGTGAGCAGTCATTACAACTAAACGATGCGATGACCCATATGACGGAAAGCGTCAAAGGACTGCACAGCGAGTTACAGAATTATTACCTGTAGATTTGAGGTTGAAAAACTCACCAGGTGACGTTTTTTGCCCTTAACCTGTAATCGTACTGCACAGACTAAGTCGTCGGACGCACTAGTGGATACTGTACGTAAGCAGTGTTGTCAAAACAGCGTGCCAATGTAAAATTGCGAAACTGTTATCCCCCCAGTGTGACTAGATTCAATGCTAAACCTGACTCGGAATGAAACCACGCTTGCTGAAAGTTGTCCTGCAGCTTGCATCAGATGCAACGTTGTTGCTGCCACGAACCGGAAGCAGGATTTTAAAAATATATATAATAATCTCAAAGATTTAAATATAAAGTTTGCAAACTTACAGTGCACTCCAGTGAATATGCAGACAATGTAATTGTTGTTCAGTTGGCCACAGTGGTAATAACAAGATGACTGAAACCGACTCCACTACTCTGAGGTGTCCAGGTTGCAGAGAGGCACGTGGCACGTTGGTAGTCCAATCGAGTGCAGGGGGCAGCTCCCCTCATCCAGTGTCTGGCTTTGAATAAGAAATGTACATAACCACAACATTTATTCAGTGTTCAAACTGAAGCCAAACCATATGATTAGCTCAATTTCAACCTTAATCGAGAGAATGTTTGTGCTGATCTACATCATTTCCGGGATTGTCGCATTGCCTTAAATGTGCTCACCTCTACAATGGCAAATTGATCAGATTTGACATATTAGCCCAATTGCATAGCGCAAGATATATTGATATTTAAAGTTCGCGGCACTTTGGGAGAAATGGTTAAAGAGATTCAAATAATTTTTTGTTGTTGTTATCACCACGTTCTGTAGTCAAACAAATACGCCCTCTAGAGGGCTTTGCGTATGAGTGCGTGGTGAGTGACTCTGGGGCACAACGTCATAACACCCACCCCCGCCTCCCTCCGGTAACACTTCAGCGTCTCGGAGAGGTGCAGCCACAAGATGGTGAGTAGCTTAAATCTGTTCATTTCTCACTTGAGTTTTTGAATTGCCGAGGAGAACATATATGAACTATTACTTTTCTTCTCGCCGCAAATGAACAATAAAAACATGGAGCCTTCATTGTTTGTAGAGAATACCTCACCCCAAAGCTAGCTAGTTAATGTGGTCAGATAAGGTTATTACGATGTTCGATAACAGATGAGATTATACCGCTGACCGTAAACTTGTTAATATAAAACACTTACATTGTGAGATCATCTGGGTTTCATATTGATTTCTGTCGTATGCACCCATCCAGTGCATGTTTATGTCGTTTCTAATTGGTGAATTTGACGAAAGGACGGTACGGAGGGAATTATCTTGAGTTTCGCGTGCATCTATCAGTCAGTAAACCCTTTATATGGCGGACCGTTATCTATACATTACGGTCTGAACCTCTTGTTTAAATTCATGCAACTGTTTCAGCGTTGTGCCGTTTTAGAGCAATTCACCACATGCATAATCTTGTATAATCTTGTGTTGTTGTTGTTGTTGTTGTTTTCTTAGGGTCTGCTGTCGATTTTACGGAAACTGAAGAGTACCCCTGACCAGGAGGTGCGAATCTTGCTTTTGGGTCTGGATAACGGGGGCAAGACCACATTACTCAAACAACTGGCGTCGGAGGATATCAGTCACATCACTCCTACACAGGTACTGAATGCCAAATACTCGCACTCGCAGTGTCAGCCCTCAACCAAAGGAATTTTCTTTGGCAATATCTTTAAACAGTATGGGCTTATTTCCTCAGTGTCTTAGTTAAACTTAGTGAGTTTCAATAAATTTGTTTGTGCTTATGTGATATTTCACACTCAACACAGGGCTTCAACATCAAGAGTGTGCAATCACAAGGTTTTAAACTTAACGTGTGGGATATCGGGGGTCAGAGAAAGATTCGACCTTACTGGAAGAACTACTTTGAGAACACAGACGTGCTGGTGAGGGTGCAAACCAGAATCATCCCCTATCCTTTCACCAGTGTGACCAGTTTAACTTCGATTTTAAGTGGAAAATCATGTCTGTTTTTTCAGATCTATGTTATAGACAGTGCAGATCGCAAGAGATTTGAAGAAACAGGACAGGTAATTCCCATTTCTGTATCATGTTGTAATTTATTCTGAAATATATTTATTTAGAAATATATTCATTTTGAGATATATTTGTATATGTCTGATTCTGAGTGCAATTATAATTGTATTACCATTATTTTCTCCCCCTCTCTCTCTCTCTCTCTCTCTGTGTGCGTGTGCGTGGGTGTGTGTATGTGTGTTTGTGTGTGTGTGTGTGTGTGCGGGCTCGCACGTGTGTGTGTGTGCGTGTGTGTGCGTGTGTGCGTGTGTGTGCGCGTGTGTGTGTGTGCGTGTGTGTGTGCGCGTGTGTGTGCGTGTGTGTGTGTGCGTGTGTGTGTGTGTGTGTGTGTGTAATAGGAGCTGGCTGAGCTGTTGGAGGAGGAGAAGCTGAGTGGTGTTCCAGTCCTGGTCTTTGCGAACAAACAGGACTTACTGACAGCCGCTCCTGCCTCCGAGATCGCAGAGGGTTTGAACCTGCACACCATCCGGGACAGGGTGTGGCAGATCCAGTCCTGTTCTGCACTCACCGGGGAAGGGGTTCAGGTGAGAGTACACACACATCAGTACAGAACACACACACACGTTCTCCTTTTCTCTCTCTCTCTCTCTCTCTCGCTCCCTCTCTCTCTCTCTCTCTCTCTCTCTCACTCACACACACACGTTCTCTCTCTCTCTCTCTCTCTCTCTCTCTCTCTCTCTCTCTCTCTCTCACTCACACACACACACACACACGTTCTCTCTCTCTCTCTCTCTCTCTCTCTCTCTCTCTCTCTCTCACTCACACACACACACACACACGTTCTCTCTCTCTCTCTCTCTCTCTCTCTCTCTCTCTCTCTCACACACACACACGTTCTCTCTCTCTCTCTCTCTCTCACACTCACACACACACACACATTCTCTCTCTCTCTCTCTCTCTCTCTCTCTCTCACACACACACACACACACACACGTTCTCTCTCTCTCTCTCTCTCTCACACACACACACACACACACACGTTCTCTCTCTCTCTCTCTCTCTCTCTCTCTCTCTCTCTCTCACACACACACACGTTCTCTCTCTCTCTCTCTCTCTCTCTCTCTCTCTCACACACACACACGTTCTCTCTCTCTCTCTCTCTCTCTCTTTTTCTCTCTCTCTCTCTCTCACTCACTCACTCACACACACACTCACACACTCAAAACACTGTGTTTGTTTGATATTTGTAAAACTTGAAGCTGTTTTACACGACACCATGTGTGTTTTGGCAGGTCGTTAAATATGGCTGTGTCATTTTTTTCTGTTGAGTTTAGTGGTTTTTGTTTTATAGCAATTTTTATCCAGAAAGCAGTCCCATTTTTCTTTTTTATGCCTTTATGATGCCACAGAAGTTTGATTTAAATAATAATTTATCATGCCTTCTTGTGGCGCCTCATAAATGGTCAGGATGAAAAGCGTGGACCACCCACACTGTTTTATTTTATTTACAGCATGACAGTGAATAAAAGTTGAGCAACTTCTACATGGATGCTTAACCCAAAACATGGTTTTAATGTTCACACCCACAAAACACAAACACACACACACAAACAATACAAACACAAAATCAGTCAAGAGAGGCAAACTTTTAAGTGTCACTGAAACAGGAGACAGTCATGGGTTTATTTCACCTCCTGATGCACCAAGTTGAACAGACCTTTTTTTTTTTTCTTTAGAAAAAAAAAATCTGACCATAAAAATGAAAACACAACTTATTTCACAGTCTCTGAGTAGAATGATTTTGTATGAGGTCCTCTTAGCCTTTTGTACTCACTCTCTGCTGCACTGACCCTCTTCATAGACGCCAATGTCTCTTTTGTTTTTCACGTTCTAGGATGGCATGAACTGGGTCTGTAAGAGTGTCAACTCCAGGAGGAAGTAACAGCACTTTTTAATCTCTCAACCAGGGGTAAACTGGATGTACCTGTGAATGTAAAAAAAAATAATAATAAACAACAACAACAACCCCAAAACAAACCACTAATGACCTGTGGGATGAGAGATGCTCCCTCAGAAACTAAAGTCATTCCCACATTCCCAATCCGAGGCCTCCGGCCGCAGTGGGAATTCATACACGGAGCTTAATGTCTATTCCGATATTCCTTCTCATAGAAAGTGCACAGTGGAAAATAGCCCTAGAACAGAAAGCTCCAGCTCGGAATGACTCGGAGACATTCTGTGGGTTTTAACTTGAGCCCCTTGCAGCTGCGTGTGTCAGCTGCCCCAAATCCGTGGAATTACTGTGAGTAATTGTTATTGAATGAATGTCAAACTTGGTGTGAATGTTAAAAAGTCAAAACTTTGGAAATCTGTGTTACGTCATCAAAGCTAGCATGAAAACTGAAATTTGAAGTCAATTTGTTCGTCTTTTTGAAGTCAGTTGGTTGAGCTGCTTTTTGGTTTTGAGATGAATGATGTATGAACGAGGAGGAGGGAGGCGGGGGTAGACACGCCCACTAACTCTTACAGGTACAGAGACTCTGTCTGAACACAGACATTCCACTCTCTCAAGCACTCAGAAATCTGTCGTCTGTGACATGTCTTTATCTCTCTGTCTGCCGGAAAAAAAATGTTGCTTTTTTTTTGTGATGTTTTGCTATCACCTCATTCTTTCTATTTTTGTAAAAGTCTCGTTAAAGAACGTTGATACGGAGACATAAAGATGTTTAAACGTAACAGATTTGTTATATACAGTGTCGATAACATACATTGTTAATGGCGTCCAAACACTAGAAATGGTGTCATACATATTTCTGTAGAAAAATAAAGCTACAAAACGTGATCCACATGTTTGATTATTAAATGATTTTTTTTTTTTTTTTAACCACTGCCACAAACGCTTCATCATAGAATATGTTTTACACATTCTTTTAGGTGCCTCTCAATGCTCGAGCAGCCTGTGGTAACCTGAGGATCATGGGAACCGCAGTTTATTAACTCAACATGAAGCGTTTCTCAGCTCATATTCTTTTAACCCTCCACGACTGGGTCAGTGAGTCAGGAGTGTGTTCAATACACATAGAGAAATCACAGCCCATCTCATAGTTTACCCATCCATCATCATGTGTAATGTACTGTTTTTTCCCTCCTGTTGTTTCAGTGGGAATACGTAATGACAGATTCTCTCTCTCTCTCACTGTCCTTCTCTCTCTGTTTAAGTCATGGTCGTTTGTGGGATTACTTTCATACGGGCTGTTTAATATAAAACACCTCCATATGCCACGGAAACAGTCACGTGGTCCTTCTCTCTGCAGATCTGTTATTTGACCAATAGGGGGCGGTATGAATGTCCTCTCTGTTGGGTCACAGAACTCTGGGCAGCTGAAGAATCACCTCTTTAATGAGCCTGGCTGTTATAACGTCATAGTGTCTTTCTTTTTCTTTTTCTTTGTTTTCAGGCTGAACTGGACCCTGAAAAACACACAGACTGAGCAGGAACGATTGTAACACACTTTAAAAACACATAGCGCGTATTTCCACATCTGGAGCCCATCAGGACACGTGTGTGTGTGTGTGTGTGTGTGTATACGTGTGTCAGTGGGAGATCTTGCATCTGTTTACACGGCTTTGCTTGTTTCTTTTATGTGTGTGTTTTTTCCACGTTGCCCAGTGTGTACCGGTGTTTGTCTCCAGGCGTCTCCACGTTTCCATCCGAGTTGAAGTCTCAGCAGGTGGTGATAACAGCGCTGCGAATCTCCTTAAACTACAGCTCCCTCAACCCTGTAATCTATCCCCTCTCCCTCAATCCTGTAATCTGTCCCCTCTCCCTCAATCCTGTAATCTGTCCCCTCTCCCTCAGCCCTGTAATCTGTCCCCTCTCCCTCGACCCTGTAATCTGTCCCCTCTCCCTCAATTCTAATCTGTCCCCTCTCCCTCAATTCTGTAATCTGTCCCCTCTCCCTCGACCCTGTAATCTGTCCCCTCTCCCTCAATTCTGTAATCTGTCCCCTCTCCCTCGACCCTGTAATCTGTCCCCTCTCCCTCGACCCTGTAATCTGTCCCCGCTCCCTCGACCCTGTAATCGTTCCCCTCTCCCTCGACCCTGTAATCGTTCCCCTCTCCCTCGACCCTGTAATCTGTCCCCTCTCCCTCGACCCTGTAATCGTTCCCCTCTCCCTCGACCCTGTAATCTGTCCCCTCCCCCTCAGATCTGTAATCTGTCTCCTCTTCCACAGATCGGTAATCTGTCTCCTGTCTCTGAACCCTATAATCTGTCCCCTCTCCCTCAGATCTGTAATCCCTGTTCTGTCTCTCAGATCTGTAATCTGTCTCCTGTTCCACAGATCTGTAATCTATCTCCTGTCTCTGAGCCCTGTAATCTGTCCCCTCTCCCTCATCCGTGTAATCTGTCCCGCCTCCCTCAGATCTGTAATCTGTCTCCTGTCTTTCAGCCCTGTGGTCCCTCTTCTGTGCTTCATTAAGCTCTGTATAAGACCTTTGTCAGTGTCTGGAGTGTTGTCTGGAACCCCACAGTGTTTTAAGTAAATCGGACATATTTTTCACTGACGTATGCAGATTGGTAGACGGCAGGCGCTGTTTCCACAGTTCAACAGAGGTGGCGCTGTTGTATAGTTTCTCCATCACACATCCTTATTAATCACCAGTGTTATTTACATTGATTTGTTTTGCTGATGCTCTTAGCCAAAGCAGCTCTTTTGACAGGCCTTTTGTAGTTGCCATTTAAGTGCCTGGTGAAAGGGCGTGTTTGCCAAGAACCTTCACACGTACCAGACAGATCTCTGCTCTTTGAAGTTTTTCTCCCCGACGTTAAAGCACCGCCCTCGATTTAACTGCTCCTCACTTTGCCGGTCCTCATCTCGCTCCTCCAGGGAAGGGTGTGTGTCTGAACCTCCTAAAGTCGCTTTCGTTCTGACAACTTCATGATACTCAATATGAAATGATGTCATCAACTCTGAGCTGATGCCTGTGGTCGCCCCACCCAAAGGGATTCGTATGTGTGTCATATGTTGTAATATGTCTGCCGTACACTGATGAAGACTGAGATTTGTAACATGCACAGGGCACAATATAAAGAGAGAAACCTGATTTATGGAGAATAGAAGTGTGTGAGTTTGTGTGTGACACACAGAGAGAGAGTGACTGAGAAGTAGTCATGAACATGAGTGTAAGATGGATATGATATGTTGAGAGTGTTTTTGAGAATGAGAGAGACTTTTGTAAGGGTGTGTGTATGTGTGTGTGTGTGTGTGTGAAAATGTGAGAGACTTTTGTAAGGGTGTGTGTGTGTGAGAATGAGAGAGATTATTGTAAGGGTGTGTGTGTGTGTGTGTGAGAATGAGAGAGATTTGAGTAAACGTGTGTGTGTGTGAGATATATTAACCCAAGAGTACCTTAACCGTGTCTGAGCAGACCTGAGCAGATTAAGACATTCTCTAAAATACACACGAGGGCTATTACTCATGTGCAGGACCCTAAAACGAGTCTTTTTCTTTTTTTTCTTTTTTTTCTCTCCCACATAACAGCCTGGCATCCTCAGGCGCATGCGCATCCCTGACAGAGAAATGACAAAGTAATGAAAACAGACCATAGCTAGATGTTTGTGCGCATGTGTGTGTGCATGTGCGTGTGGTTGCTAAGTTATCCTCAGACCTTCTAATTTCACACTTGTATTGTCAAAGAGCTTTACATCTTTTAATTAACAGCCTTCCATGCATTGGTATCATACAAAGCAGAAGAAAGAGAGTCGTGAGTCATTCCATATGGAAGAGCAATTCTGCTGATTTAATTACACTTTTCACAGCAGGCCAATAACAGGGATCCTTTAAGAGCAGAATTCAATTTTGTGTCTTATTATCACAGCAAGGAGAACATGTAATGACATGCATACATTTGTAGCATCTCTCTCTCTCTCTCTCTGTCTCTGTCTCTCTCTCGCTCTCTCTCTCGTATGTCAGTTTAATGAGAATGCTGAGAGAGTGTACATTCTCCTCTCTGTATTCATGACAGCTCTCAGAGCCCGCCTACTTTAAACACAGCCACTCCATGTGCTCAGCTGCCTTGATTGACAGTGTCAAGCTGATATGCAAGGTCCCTGTGAGACATGCAGGTTTTGTTACGACTAAAGCAGACACAATAAGAGTGGCAATTAGTTAAACCACACACACACACACACACAGGGCCCATGCTGGTGAAAAGGCTTTCCTTCAGGGGCTTATCTCCAGTCCTCCTCAGACAGAGAGTCAGAGAGGATAGAGACTCTATAGTCTTTTTTTCACTGAGTTGCTCTCTGCTGAAGAAGAGAGGCTTTTGTTATTCCATCTGTGGAAAAAATGGCTCCTCTCTCAAGGTGTGGGCGTTTTCTAAGATTGAGCCAGCCTGCAGATGTACTGGTTTATGTAGGAGCAGAATTGAGCACAAGAAGGTAATTTATGACGAAAGAGCAGACAAAAAAAGTTTAAAAAAAACAAAAAAACAGATACATCAAACAGTCTTTCTCTCCTCGTTTAATTTCAGGTCCAAATAAGTAAGATTGTATAACAGAATGTGATAGATCATTGTGCCCCGGTCTCACTGTCACTGCCGCTCAAGGACTTGTGTAAGTGCACTGGATTTGGTGGATGAGTTCTGTGAATGGACTGGATTGATGGAAGACTTCTGTAAGTGTATTTGATTGGTGGATGAGTTCTATAGGTGTATTGGATTGGTGAAAGGCCTCTGTAAGTGGACTGGATTGGTGGCAGACTTCTGCAAGTGAATCGGATTGGTGGAGGATTTGTGTAAATGCATTTGATTGGTGGCGGATTTGTGTAAGTGCATTGGGTCTGTGTCTTGATTGTTGTCAGACCAGACAAGTGGGAACTACTCAAACATACATTTAATCCCTAAACCTCCTCAGGCAAACACAACACATCCAACACACTTACTGATGCCAGGAACACAGACACTAACTTTAAACCATACTATCAGGGTTAGACTCAGTTCAGAAGGTCCTCACCACCGATAACGACTTCTAGTCAAATTATTCAACTCAAGACACCAATTCAAAAAAAGCATGGAATCAAATCATGTGAGGTAGAGGTAACCACTTAAAAAAGAAATTAGAAATCAAAGAAACAAAAACAGAGAATAATAGTGTGAGCGTAGACATAATGGAAAAAGTGGAGGATATAGTAGTAGGGACTACACAAGACCAAAGGGTGTGTGTGTGTGTGTGTGAGAGAGAGAGAGAGAGAGAGAGAGAGATAGAGATGCATTGAAGAGTGCAGTATTCCAGCGTTTCATTTGAAATGAGCTGATTTTGGGCCTAAGGTCAGGGTTATCTGTTGAAAGTATCATTGTAAATATATGTAAATCTTGTGAAACTCAGACTCAGAATTTTCACTGCACAGTTTGTCATTTGTGTTCCCTCCCACAGACACATAGAGACAGACGCGCACACACACACACGCACGCACACACCACACATACATATATGCACGGTTCACAAAAGGCCATGTATGGAAGGGGCTTCCCCATGGTATGTAAAAAAGAGGAATATACATACTGTGAACTTTGCATGAAAAAACGTATACAAGCACACACACACACACACACCACACACGCACATACACATAGGCAGATGGTCCATGAGCAGTTTATGCACACACACCTCTGTGTGTTTGAGTGCCATTAAAACACTGGCAGAGCAGCAGAGTGAGGCAGACATAATTATGCACCTGGTCCAGACACAAAGAGCCCAACACACACACACACACTCATACAAACACACACGCTGCCCCTGCCTGAAAAGACATATACATACTCTCACACATACACACACAGCTCCTATCTGCAATGACAGAAATACAGTCTGTCAGTCAGTTTTCGGCCTACATGGGCTCCCATCTGCACAGGCTAACACACACACACACACACACAGGCAAAGGGAAAACAGAAGCATGACATGTCACACTAATTATATGGTGACAGACAGAGTGTGTTAGTGGATAGACTGAATAAGGACAGAGACTGAGACCTGTGACTGTGTGGAACCTGAACTACCACTGAACTGTGTTTCCATGGCAATATGCCATGTGTCTACCTGTAAATATGCACTCTGTGTGTGTGTGTGTGTGTGTGTGCGCGTGCACTAAGCGGGGTGAAGTTTTTTCCTGTTTCTTGTTTATTGCATCTTTCCGTTGGGATCTGAGCAGCTGTGGAACAGCTGGTGTGTGTGTGTGTGTGTGTGTGTATGTTGGTGTACGTGTGAATTTACCCTAAGGCTTAACGGCAGAATCCTGCACCTACAAACACACACTTTACATACCTCCACCTGTCTTACCTGTATGTTTATGACTGGCAAGGACACAAACAAACCAGCCAGATATCACCTCTGATTGGGCCTCACACAAAAACGACACGATAGACCAGCGGCCGACCTGTATCTGTCCTTCAACTCTTCACAAAGACGCTGCCCACTCCCTGACTCTCACACTGTCTCATGGACAGACACGTCCAGTCTTTGAGACTGGTGCACCACTGGATCAATTACATTTCTCACTCTCTCTCTCTCTCTCTCTCTCTCTCTCTCGCTCAGAATACACACAGGTGATGCACACGTAACTGATCCCCAGGAAAGTTCCAGATTATCCACTCTGACTTTTGGAGGATCGGAGTCCTGGTGTGTTGTGCTGTGTGGCAGAAAGTTATAGTGCTGAGAGAGGAATGTGTTCATCAGCAATGCTGTAGAGATCAGCCATTTGAGAACACACACACACTCATAAACACAACATTCATACACACACACACACACTCATAAACACGACATTCACACACACACACACACGCATAAGCACGACATTCACACACAAATACACTCATATTTCCATTTCACATTTTCATTTAATCCTTTGGCAGATACTTTTATCCAGAGCGATGTACATAATGAATACACACGTGCATGTGCATGGCTAAGCCGACATGAGACAACAGACAGTCCTGAGAAGTAAGAGCAGTAGTTAATGGTCGTCATGCAGCTGTAATTAGCATACAGCACAGGCAGAGATCAGAACCAAAGAGTAAACAGAGTGTACAGTGCATATTGAAACATCTACTGAGGATCAAATTAATGATGACACAATCATGTCCTATGACATCCCATCAACACACTGATTTTGCATGACTGACCATGCAAAAGCCAAAAAACAGACCTCATTTCATCATAGTTTGCTGACACCATCACACCAACACACAAACACACACACACAGAGGAAAAGTGTACTTGTTTGTTTATGAATATGCAGGTCTAGATTAATTTTACTTTTATTTTTCCAGTGCAGCCCTGTTAGGACTGAATGTGCACGTGTGTTTGTGTGTGTGTGTGTGTGAGAGAGAGAGAGAGAGAGAGAGAGAGAGAGAGAGATAATAGAAATGAAAATCAACTGTTTTAAGAGGAAGGAAGAGTCAGGTTACACAAACCTGTAAGAGAGCAAGGATCCAACTCAAAGGGTTTTCTGCATCTCTCAACTGCTACACACACACACACAGGAGGAAAGGTATAATCTCCAGGGCTACACATACAAAACATAAAGAAAGATGAAGCAGGGTGGGTTACTCTCAAACATACACACACACACACACACACACACACACACATATACAGTTATGATTGTTAAAACAGATGTGGGTGAGCTCAAACAGAACATGGATTACTGTTAAAAACACACCATTCATACACTTTGGCAAGAGCCCTTCTTCATTTCCAGCTCCTATAGAGAAAAAAAAACAAAACAGAAATGCTTGTGTACTTTTCTAGAAAATTCCAAAAGGGAAAGAATGGCACTCCAGTGTTAATTTGTCTCACTCTTTATCACGGGAAGTGATTTGGTCACGTGTCAGGTATTTCCATTAGCGTTCGGTCGTTTTTTAGACTCCCACAGGACCGAAGTGTAAAACTCATTGTGTAGACCCAGTACAATCAAGGATCGAAAACAGACTGTGGATGTGTGACGAACAGGGGAAAAAAAAGACAGTTAAAAACTATCACGTAAGGCCTGTTTCACTCCAAGGTCGTTCTTCACTCTGTGTCTGTTCTTGCTGGTGATTTTTATTTTATTTCTGATTATGAAAGTGGAGTGGATTGTGTAGATATCGTTTCTCTGGTTTTAAGGTAGGGAGGAAAGGACGCTCTGCTTTCTGCTCTTCTGTTCTTACTGTAAAAACACTTCCATCGACCTGCTCCTCTCTTAGCAAAACCAACCCAATCTTCAGTGTCAAAGGCACTTTCCCGGAGATGAGAGGGAAGGGGGGGGGGGGGGGGACCCTCGGTGGAGTGTTGCCAGAATATTAAGGCAGCCAGATTCACAGACAAAAGAGCTGATACATGTTAAATATTTATGACAGGGCGACTGGATCCAAATCCCACACCTCATCGCAGGGCCGACAGAGATCCGCGCAAACGCAGGATCTGCACAAACGGCCAGATACAGTCAGAATACAGCCTCTCATTCACCCTCAACGCCTCAACAGAATCACCCAGGGCGGATGGTTCTGGAACTGCACTGCAGCTCCTGTTTCAAACAAACAAACAAATAACATGATAATATTGGTTTAAGTCAAATTTGTCACCAGCGTAATGGTATTTACAGGAAAGCAAAAATCAACCTTTTTCTCTTTCTTTTTTGATTGTTTGGTTCTTCAGATGTTGTTTAGATAGACAGATGATCCATTAATGTTACACATGCGTTTATAATCAGCCGTTCTCTTTAATGTTGTTCGCAGATCTTTGAATGAGCTCAGACGTGCTGCGGCCTGGGTGAGCTCTGCCTTGTTCTCCCGTTTGATCGGCTGTCATGTGTGTGTGTAAACCGTCGCTGGGCTTCTTTTAGACTTTCTCACCGTGAAAAACTGCCTTCAGTTCTCCAAATCATTCCCAAAGCCCCACTGTCAGGAAGAGCAGGAGCGTTGCCATGAGGGGTGGGATCATTCCAGGGAGGCAGCTGTCTCGGAACTAGCTGCCTTTTTTTTTCTGGAACTGAAAATTGCCTCATTCACACACACACATGCATGCGCACGCGCACTGAAACACACGCACACACACACACATGCACACAACAGACTGCTTCTGAGTACAATTTTCAGATGTCAGCAGAAATGTTACCATTGACCAAAGACGGTTTAAAAAGATTTCTCTCTCTCGCACACACACACACACACACATACACACACATGCACACATGCACACAAAACAGCCAGTCTCATCCCACCTAAAGCTGACTGAAAGCTTGAACAGGATGATATTATGATACATTCTCACACACACATTTACATTCACGCCTACAGACCACCGGACATATAGAGAAACGATGTGTCTAGCATGCCTGTGCTAGAATGTCTAAAGTGATAATGAAGCAGACGCTCACTGAGGCCTTTAAGAGGCGGGTTTCCCCCCATGCGCTAATTTTTGACATGAATTCTCTGGGTTAGCTCCTCTGCACCAACATATTCAAATGCACATGTTCTGGCAACCTACACACACACTGGGTCTGAGTCAGTGCCCTGACTATACAATCATTTATGAAAAAACATCAAATAAATGGAAGACAGACATGACTAGAGTTGAGGGGGTGCTGTTAATCAAACAGACCAACTTCCTCTCTGAGAATATTAGCAGAAGTTCTCACAACAGGAGTCTTTTCAGTCAAAAGAACCGGCCATGCAAAGCAACCTTGTGAAAGATACTCCATGAAAAAACAAGGACCAGTTCAGCTTAAAAAACGTCAGTGTGTTGAAATGTTTTCAGTGTTGCACTCAGCAGCAGCAGTGGTGGTGCTCTGTGTGGTATTGTAAGGGAGAGCAAAGTGTTGGACAGGAATGGGCTATGGAGCATATCACACAGAACTAAAACTGAAGTCCCTGACATGCTTTACTTAGGGTAAATGTGTTTGTGTGCTAGTGGTCTATCAGAGGAGAGAGAGGGAGAGAGACAGACAGAGAGAGAGAGAAAGAGAGAGACAGAGAGAGAGAAACCCACAACACACATCATCAGCATCCTGTTCACTCGCTCAGTCAGGACAAACAACCTGTGTTTCTCACATACACACAGCAGTTCAGAAGCTCGTATATGTAGGCAGCATGTATCAGATTTGCAGTCTCTCTCTCTCTCACACACACACACACACACACATTTATCTGGAAAATGCCACTCTTGTTGACTGGAAAGAAAAATCTTTTTATTCTGGTGCTGAGATTAAAACTGCCAGTAAATATAAGTGTCCTTCCTTTTTTTTTTTAAGTGTTTTAAGATTTTGCACACATTTAACATCACTGTATAAATAACCTTTAAATGTACACTCACACACACGCACACACACTCACACAGAGAGAAGGATCAGACGACTAATTAGATGCAAATACCTTCCTAACTTCAAGGTCCAGCCCCTGTAACTGGTTCAAAGCACATTCACACCTCAGTCATTTCAAGAGAGGACCGGTCTGTTTGTTCAGACTGTGAACGAAGCGAAACTGGTTTTGACCTAATTCTGACGTTAGAGGTGGCTGGGCTGAGGCTAGACGGAGGCTGGCTGACGTTAAATGCCAATTGACTCTTCACATGTTTTGCACAGTCTCTGAATTCTCGTCCACTCGAAACTTCGTCACGCGTAGTTTTGACGGCCCGCATTACGCGGCCGAGAAAATTCCAGTGTGAACTCTGTAAAAACTCTCGTCCACTGGCCGGAACTCTCGGAATCTCTTGCGTCGAAGTGCATGTGTTTTCCAAAAGCTCCACGTCAGCCTAAGGTGATGAAAACGGAACCGGACCTACCTCATCTGTCAGCGAGCAAAAATCTGACATGTCTCTAACACAGCCAGCATTCCCATCTCTGTGACTCTGATTCCAGACAACCTCAGAAACGTGTGAGGGCAGTTCAAGCATCACAGTGAAACACCATTACTTTGTATGTGTTGTCACACAGGAGAATCAGTGGATTCACTGCAATGCACTGTTTTTTCTTTAATGGACACATTTAACTAGATTACCACTTCAGAGTTGTGTACAGACTGTAAGAACATCACAAAGACTTCTAGAACTTTTGTGTGACACAGCTGCTGTGAATTGTATGACGTCATCTACGCAAGTTGGACAGAAAGTGACATAATTACTTTTGAGAAAGGGAAGCCATATCTCTACAATAAAATTAAAAGAAGAAAAAAATAAAAAAAACTTTCCTGTAGGATCAAATTGACCATTAGCAAAGGGGAGACCAATCTGAGGGAGGCCATACTGTGACAGAGAAACAGCGGAGGTGAGATGATTAAGGAGTCAGTTTGGTTCTCAGTGATGTAATAATAATATAATGAAGCAAAAGGCCAGGCTCCCACACACATACAGACAGGCTGAATTTAATCTCAACACTGCACCAGACCTAAAGACACGCCTTATATCAGAGTACTAATGAGATGTTTACCACGCAAACGAACAGAAACAGAAAAGTCCTTCGCCAACATTTTTTTTTTGAAATCTTTCTTTATTATCATCATCATTATTATTATTATCATTATTAATAGGAACATTTCAGGGTTTCTCTCATTTCTGCATCACAAAATATTTACAAAAATTCCTTTCTGATCATCAGTAAAGCAGTTTCCTTTTTAACAGCCTGACAGCTCCGTGCTTCTCAAAGCAGGTGTTTTTATATATATATATGTTAGAAAACAAACAAACAAAACTTCCACATTCCCCGTTTTCAAACACCCTTTTCAGTTTGTCTTTTCTTTTTTTTTAAACTGTAAAACTGTAGCATGTTACTGTTTTTTTAAACAGTAACATGCTGTTTTTTTCTTTCTTTGAAGAGTGTTCAGACTCTTAACCATACCGACTCACTCTCTCTCTCTCTCTCTCTCTCACACACACACACCTACGCACGCACGCAAACACACACACATACACATACACACAACACACGCACACACACACAGATCAT
>NC_044499.1:50787316-50789816 GCF_902362185.1 Chanos chanos | reverse complement strand
GAGTTCTCCTGGCAGAACTTGGACTGGGCCTTGTCCAGAACCTCCAGGGTTTTTGCCAAATCCTCCTCCAGG
Organism: Chanos chanos; assembly: GCF_902362185.1. Taxonomy (NCBI): domain Eukaryota; kingdom Metazoa; phylum Chordata; class Actinopteri; order Gonorynchiformes; family Chanidae; genus Chanos; species Chanos chanos. Next base: position 50,789,744 of record NC_044499.1, on the reverse strand, counting down.
AGCTGGTGCATCTTCTGATATTGGAGCTGCACCTCCTCTTTCAGCTGCTGAACTTTGTCCTGAGGAGGAGGAGGAGGAGGAGGAGGGAGGAGAAGGAGAGGGAGAAGGGGTTTATTCCCTGCCCCTCCAGAGACGCTCCGCGGCAGGGCTCCTGGCACACTGCCTTCAGATTAGACCTAGTTTAGATTATCTGGTTTAGATCTGGATCAGCGGTGGCTTAGAGGTGGAGGAAATAGCCTTGCCGATGGGGGGCCAGGTTTAAGTTTCAGTGTGCGGCAAACGAAGGGTTAATGTCGTACTGTAAACCAGCCAACCCTCAAAACCACTGAGATTTCAAATCTAAGAGGCCTGTTAGTAAACGTGGCTGGACCCAGTGAGATGGGCACGCTATCTACGCTATCTGGATGGGTTTCAGCGATAGCTGAGATTAACAGCCACGTTTTTTTTTGTTCTCAGCAAAGCACTGGTCTTGTCCATTACAGAACAGTGCAAATCACTGCAGGGTTCTTTTAGCTAAAACGTATGAAAACTCAGCAAACGGCTGAAACGCGGCTGTTATTGGTCGCATTGCTCTGCCAGCGCAGTGTCTTTGTAGGACCACCACTCTACCCATGACAAAACCATGAGTGTAATCTGACTGAGATCAGAGACATCATTTTTTTTTACTTCAACCCTAAAAAAAAGAATACAGAGGCACACACATCATTAACTGAAGGACAGGGCTCTCACACAGGGGGTTTGTACAGGGTCTACATAATGGAGTCCATACATTTCCGTCCCATACAAAATCACCATTATACTGCTGAAGGGCTCGAAAACCTGTCTCACCTCCACCAGACACTTGTCAGAGTCCAGTTTGTACAGCTGTTCCTCCACATCCTGGACCCGCTCCTCCATACGATCCTGCTGCTTCACCAGCATTTGCTGAAGGGCAAAGAGAGAGTGAGAAATCTGGTGAAGGTAAGACTACCTTTTTCAGTTCTACAGGACAAATACAAACACGCACACAGACACACACACACACACTCGCATATAAATATATGTATATATCTATGCAATAGGCAAACAAACAAGTTACAGAGCCTGACAGAACTTCAGCGTTATCTAAGAAACTAGCCTAATTAGTTTTAATTAAACAAACGTTTAATTCAACTTCAGCATGCAGCAACAGAAAGAACAGGTGGGGGTGTAGCCATGGCAACAAAGATCTATTTTTTCATTTCTGTGTATTCACAGGAGAGGGGAGCATAAGAGAGCGAGGGGGGGGGGGGGGGGGGGGGAAGGGAGACAGAGAGGGAGGGAGAGAGTGGGGGAGAGAAAGGGACAGAGAGAGGAAGAGAGAGAGAGAGGAGAGACACTAATTTCACACCATCTCTCTTCATTTCTTCATTTTGTCTCTGCTAGTAAATGTGTGAAAGGTAAAATGTAAAGACCCTCAGAGTGTTAGTCAAGCATAAAACTCACCATGACACACACACACGCACGCAAAATCACACACACACGCACGCATGCACTCACTCCCTCTCACACACACACACACACGCAAGCATGCATGCAAAGTCGCACACACACACACATGCACTCACACACACATATACACAAAGGCCAAGGATCTAGTGTTTCAAACATAGCTGTGCAACTTAGGCCTAGTTTATGATCAAATGCTCGGACCTGATTTTCATGATGTACGTTTGCAATGTCAGTAAACAGAATTTGGAATTCAGCAGTGTGACAAACGCGGGTGCTTTTCAGCTACAAGCACAGGACCCAGCTTTTCCCTTTGATGGCTGAAAAGGCTTGCTGGTGCACGAGACATCCAAGAAATCAATAGAAATTCTAAAAGCAAATTCCTGTTGTGTCTGAGAGGCAGTCACGCATGTGATGAGCTCAACCAGTCGAGAGACATAACACACACAGACTGAACGCTCTGAATGCCGCTCTCTCTCTCCATCACACACACGTATTTCGGACCATCACACACCACACGCATGGCATAAGACACATGTGAGCCAATGTGAGAATGAGAGATTTGATCTACTGATAGATCCGTGATGTCTTCATGACCACTTGAGCTGGGTTTTGTTTGTGATTTTGTTTTTCTCTGTTCATCACTGAGAGCTGACATAATGACTAGCAGTGCCGCATGTATTACCCAGCACTGAGTGGCTAAGATTACCCAGACTAATGGGTAGAATCTGAAAGTGAAAGAAACAAATTCTTTTTCAGTCAAATACAGAGTGTGTAGAATGGGGCAGAGAGCAGAACACATACAAGAGCTTGGTTTTTTTTTCCTCTGTCTCACCTCTCCTTTTCAATCAAATATTATACAAACTCACAAAGCATAAAAACAACACATCAGCTTTAGAAATATGTAAATCCCCCCCGCTCTTCTGAAACAGTCACACTCTTTAGAATATGGGGAAAACAG
>NC_044499.1:50759816-50784816 GCF_902362185.1 Chanos chanos | reverse complement strand
CCGTCGCTCAAAGCAGGGTATATACAGGGGTTGGACAAAATAATGGAAACACCTTGTTAAATAACTGTTTTACTATTTAATATCGAGTTGGTCCTCCTTTGGCAGCAATAACTGCTTCAATACGTCGAGGAATAGATTCATACAACTTTCGGACAGTGGTTAAGGGAATTCTAATCAATTCCTGAAGCAAAACCTGTTCCAGTTCTTTCAGAGCTGATGGTGGAGGGAAGTGGCTCCTTACTTACTGCTCCAAAATATCCCAGAGATTTTCAGTGATGTTCAGATCTGGTGATTGTGGGGGCCAATCCAAGTGTTGAACTTCACTGCTGTGCTCTTCATGCCGGTCTTATACGATTTTAGCAGTGTGAACTGGCGCATTACTGTCTTGAAAGATGACACCACTGTTTGGAAAGAGTGTTTGGACCATTGGGTGAATTTGTTCACCCAAAATTGACAAATACTTTTTAGAGGTAACCCTACCATGCAGTGCTAACACAGGACCAAGAGAATTCCATCGTACTGTGGCCCAGACCATCACAGGATTGCCTTCGTGCGTAATGGTTTGGGTCAGGCAATCGAAATCAAGGGCTTCTTTTGTCTGCCTCCATACATAAATTCGTCCTGAACAAGGAAAAAGCATGAAGGATGATTTGTCAGAGAAGATGACATTCTTCCACGGGTCCGTTGTCCACTTCTGATGGTCTTTGCACCATTTTAGGCATTTTCAATCACTGATGGGGGGAAAGAAAAGGTTTGGCAATGGCAGCCCTTCCATGATATCCAGCTGCACTGAGCTCTCAACAAACTGTTTTGGTCGATACTGGGTTAGCAAGATGTTGGTTTAGCTCTGCGGTCACTTTAGTAGCTGTGGTTCTGTGATTTTCTGATACAATGTGTTTTAGTGCTCTGCAGTCACATTCAGAGTTTTGACTTCCATCCAGAGTTACGCTTCCCAGACCTAGTTTTCCCTAGTTTTTGGTATGCCATCATGACTTTAGAAATAGTTTCTCTTGATACGTTAAACAAAAGAAAAATCTTGGGCAATACATAACACAAAGGATGTCTGCAGTGCATATACTTAAGATTTACATATCACTGGGAATCCTATCAACGTCAGCAAATTTATAGGTCTTGATATACCACGTGTTTCCATTATTTTGTCCAACCCCTGTATATAGGCCGCATATATGTGTGTGTGTGTGTGTGTATATATATATATATATACACACACACACACATACATATATATATTTTTTTCAACACAAAATCGTCGATTAGTGGTATTGCTGTTTGTGTATTATTTAGCATAAAACGTTTGGAAGGCACATAAAAGTCAGTGGTCTCACCTGACGGTCTAGTGCGTGCCAATGAGGGATGACTTGGCAGCATCACAAAAAATTATCGCCGAAGTGGCATGTCTTTTAATACCTCTCTTTTTTTTCAATCACACCGCTCTTCAATAAAAAAAAAAAAGTATGCAAGTCGGGTGCAGGTGCCACGTCTTTTCCCTTAAAGGCAACGCAAGCCTAAACCTGGCGTTTCTGCTTTATGCGACTGAATATGAAGCGTGTACAAAGAGACAGTCGTTTGCAGCGATCTAATCAGTGCCAAGAACATGTCGATGTTTTTCTTTGATGTAACCAGTTCATCTCGAAGCTATTTAGCTTGCGATGACTCTTAACCAGAAACCTTACGTAGGCCTATGGCGAATATGAGCAATCTATTGGCACATCTGGGCCAAAATACCTCGGCGGTTCCTCGTTTCGCAATCTGAAAACAGTCTTTGACAGGCCTTTTTGCAAGACCTTCGTAAGGAGACAAGTTAGACTTCTGTAATTTTGTAATTCGCTACACAAACATCTTTCAAATATGCAATACTGGTCAGGCTGCTAAACGTAGCGGTCATTCACCAGCAAAGTGGGTTTCGTCCTTCTAACGATACCCATCACCTCTTTAATAGCCCTTGCATAGACTTAAATTACTCGTTACCGTTTTAACCTCACTCAAATAACTACACCCTATCACTTCATTTAAATCCTACGTACATATGTAATCTAAAGAAGGCAGCGCTTTGTTAGTGGGTAATCAAAAAAAAAAAAAAACATCACGCAGACACATATACGGTAGCGGTACAACAGTTTCCCTAAAGGAAACAAAGGGAAACCATAGAAAAACATAGCGCCTATGTGTGCTTTAATGAACAGGTCTAAATCCCGTGCTTGTTTTCTCTAATAATCCCACAAAAGATTTATTCGGACAATCTGTTCTCACCTCTTACCAGCAGGCAGTCACCCATACTTTGTTTTTCTCCAGCGACCGAACGTATTTATCAGCAAAGAGTAATAACTAACTTTAAATGTGCAGTTTTAAATTCCCAGAACAAAAATAATCATAAACCCCCGAGACCTTAAAGGGGAACGGCGCTGTTTGATCCTCGTTACTGGATGCAGTCGCCAGCCATCTTGTGTTCCTCTTTAAAATGAAAAAAGAGGACGTTTGTGTTTGGCAACATCAACCTCCTTCTCTCGTGTAGTTTCCCAGAAATCAAAAGTATGCCGTTTTCTCGTATACATTCGTCATCCGTAAATCCCGGTAATTAGGAGGCCTACGGTCCGTATATCCACTGGTCGTTGTTCAGAGTAGTCCAACCTACTCGTGTTGTTTCTATTTATACCATTTCTTCTTTTCGGCCCTGTCTTTCCCAAAGCAGAGATGGAATGCAGACAGACAGCGAGTTGGTGAAATTCAGCACGGCCGGAATACAGCCGAATGTCTCCGCCGAGTATCGAACACTTCGGTAGTCATGAGACTCAGCAAAAGCTCCGATCCATTCGCTCCAGAGGAGCTGGGGGCGGGCTTAGAGAGATCGTCCTTTCTTACTGGTCTGATGTCAGTTCAGCATTTTTTTTCCCCTGTAGTGCTTAAGCTTAGCATTTGAGTTTGGGAGAGCTGATCTCAGATCAGGTTGAAAGGGCAACCTCTACCAGGAGTGCGGAGGGCGGACAGTGGGCGGGAACACCCTTAAAACGGCAATAGCCAAAGGTACACAATAAACCTGACAGCAAATTTCGTGCGTTTTGACGTCATATTCACACATCTAGAAAATAATCCTCCATCTGATCAAAATTTACACAGAACACATGTTAAATGTCTAGCAAGGAGATATAAATACAGATCTATTTTAAGACATGCCTCTGGTACAGGCTAAGTAGTGCTTATTAAAACACATGCTCCGAGGGAGATCCAGACAGGGGGGTACAACCAGGAGAACAAAGTATTAGGGGTTTTTTTTTGCCCGCTATAAGGATTAAGTCAAGGGGTGCCGTCCTGTTTTGTTTGTTGTGGGCATGTAAAGCCCTTTGAGACTGTAAACAGTGATACTGGGCTCTAAATAAACTTGCACTTGTGTTATTTTGTATATATCTTATTTACCCATGAGGATATTGTCCTAGTTAATGGCAAGTCATTCTGTAAAATTTGAAGATTAAAATGCGTTTGGAGAGATGGAGTTTGAGACAGAAACAGGGTATGAAATATTTCTGTTGCTTGAGAGAAGAGAGAAGAAATGGGTTGTCTGGGATACTTAAAGAATAAAGAACCATATATTCTCAACCCTGATTAGAGGAAAGACATAAAGATATGTATGGGCGATCACATAATGATGATTAAACCCACAGCATTATGTGAACTGCTTGGAATATTTTCACTAGATATCTTTTGCCAAAATGTATTCACACGAATCTCTTTTCTGATTAAGTGCTCATTCTAGCCTACAACACTCGCCTAAACCCTGAAAAGTAACAGAGAGGTTTGGGTGGGGGTGTACAGTGGATGTGTACTCTGTCAACTCAAGAGGGGAATGAAGACTGATACCATTATTACAGCGTTGTGAAATTACTTGATGATTCTGCTTATGCTATGCCCCCTGAGTACCTTTTGTGAAGTACCAAGATACATTAGTACACATGCTACAGCCTGAATGTACTACTGCAAAACATCGGTACTAAGAAAGTACTGATTACAGGCCTCACAAAGCCAACTGTCACACAGGAAACTAGAAATTACAAAGGACTGAAATGTGTTATTAGCAGCCGCTACTGAACACACACACACGCAAGATGTGTTTCGAAATATCACGATTCGCTCTCACAATGCTGGACCAAGCACTAGCTGATGCAAGACAGCAGGATCCATACGATACAAAATACCTCTGTGTTAATGTGGGTAGAAATGTCAGACCAATGTCCAAAACAAATGGGGTTTACTCACACACATAAACACATCGACGACTAATCGACTTTCAAGCAGCGCTTACAACTTCAGATGTGTTTATGCATAAGAAGGATGACGGTAAACGTGAGGGTGACCAATTCAAAGTCATAGCAACACAAAAACAACAACAAACAGACAATGTACTGTAACAGCTGTGCTCTAAGGCACAGACTAATTCAATGTAGAAATGTTAAACTCTTTCTCCAGGCTTGTCTGGAGGAGCCAGTTCCTGACGCTAAATGCCCAGAAACTGAAAAAAGAGATGTTATAGCTATCCTCTTAACAAAACAAAGCATGAATGAAAAACAAACTGAATTTCCATTAATGCTGATCAGCAGTTGGTCTGGTTCCATTTGTTGTCTAACATTGCCCTTTTAAGTCCTGGGGCTATTTGCCAAAACGTGAGACATTCTAGATATGAATTAAGAGTGAAATGCAAAGAGGTTTGGTTGTCTTTTAGTTATTCAGAGATGACTGTGCTCTCAAAAGACTCCAATCAGTTTGTCACACTCCACAAAAATGTTTCAGGAAAGCATGTACTTGGCCGGAACTAAACATTCTCTTAAGCTCTACTTGCTATCCTCGGAGGCAGAAAACACCCCGTTCTTCTAAGCACATGCGTTATGCAAAAAAGTCTTTTACTGGTGACTAAGATACAGAGAGAACACACCAAGCCCGACAGTATACTTTTACACACTGCGCCGAAAAATAAATTGAATACATATTCTCGAACGCGGTATAAAACCACCGCCTATGTGTTTGAGAAACATGAACGTGCAACTTCTCAGTCACTATAACACGCAATTGCATACTGTGTTTAAAAAATAACCTCGATTCTACTTTGCACCGACTTCTCAGCCCCACCGCAAGGTAGGGCCACAAAAAATTAGTTGATACTCATATTGTTCCTCCCCACGGAAATCTTTAGTAAAAGGCGAAAGATTTATACGATATGAAGAGAAACATGAGTGATATACCATTCGACGGTAGCCGCCCCTCTTTGAATTGGACAACTAAACTTCTCAATAACGGTTACCAAATATCTATCAACCATTTCCCCCCTGAAGTACACCTTTTGGGGCCCACAACTAGTTACTCGCAGTAAAATGATCACATTATTTCGATATACTGTAATTAAGTACGCTATTTTTCATTATTCTCCAAAATATCGCCGCAAGGCATGATGGGAACGTATAGGCTTCCTGTTATTTCCAACGTCATATCTGTGACACTAGCGTTGAATATGAAAGCTCATTTAAAACTGTACCGTCTCGCTATGTTTGTTTTATGTGTTTATTACTGCAATGTTCTGTACTCTGGCCTGCCTGCCTGCCTCTAGTACAAAAAGTCTTCAGCTGGTCCAGAATCCAGCTGCCAGAATTCTGACCAGAAAAAGGAAGTTTGATCACATTACACCTGTCCTTGCTTCCCTTCATTGGCTCCCAATTCATGCAACGGCAGATTTTAAGGTCCTCTTATTAACATATAAAATTTTACATGGGCTTGCGCCTTTCCGCCTGTCTGACTTAATTACACCCTATAACCCACCTCGCACCCTGCGCTCTCAAGATTCTGGACTAGTCGTTTTAATTCTTAGTCGTTCCAAGAGTTAAAAAGGAAGTCCGCTGGCAACCGAGCCCTTTCCTACCGCTCTCCCTTCCTCTGGTATGGTCTACTTACAGAAGTTAGGGGGGCAAACTCTCCCCATACCTTTAAAACCACATTAAAGACGTATCTATTTTCTAAAACTTATGAATAATATAATTTTGATTTAACTTTGTTATAGACATGTTAAGCCCTTTGAGACTATAAATAGTGATACTGGGCTCTAAATAAACTTATATATTATTATTAATATTATTAATATTATTAATAGTAATATATAATGTCTTAGCCTAATTATATTATTAATATATTATTACATTATTATTATTTAAATGTTTGTTTCATCTTGAATTATTATTGTAATTTGCCACAAATAAACCAGGAGAAAAGAACGAAGCGCGTTCACATCCAACGCACTTTGTTCCGCAACGTTATTGATGAACTCTTACTTCACAATTCTATAATTTCACATTCAAACGTTCCTGCGTCATCAGAACGTTTTTTTTCAATCGGTGCGGGAATCGGTAGTTTTTTTCTCGCTAAAATGGCAGGCATACCAACCGTACGCATGTGCGAGCTCTCGGGTAATCACTAATGTTTAGGCCACTTTGTGGAAGACAACTTTTGAGAGTCAGTCCAGCTAATTTCTCTGTCTGAGAAAATTTCTTTAGTGGAATATCACATTGAACTCTACTTTATCCTGACAGAAGTAAAACGCAGTCGTCTTTTAAGTGTATATGCTGACATACCTCTCACGGCTATATGAATATCCAAAGATCTGTTCTCATAATTATTCATAAATTCTACAGACTATGTTAGCCTCTTCTTGAAAACTCCTCGTAGTCAACGAAGGGAAACAACGTTCCGAAGTTCATGTACGATGAGCATCTTAACCGTTATAACAGTTGTACCTATTAGTTAAAAAATCCAATTATAGCCAACTCACCTTCAGACTCCCACCACTAGACCAATTATTCCTCACACAAAACTATGAGAAAAACAATAACTTAACCAGCTGGGCGTCTATACTGAGTTAGATAATGTTGGAGAAATAGAAGAAGGCCTCTAAAATGGAAGAAGGCCTCTGTAAGTTGAAGCCAACGGAAGAGGGCCTCGGTATACCAAAAAAGGAAAATGCAAGGTCAGCAAAACATGAAGGAAACATAAAAAGGGTAAATTCTAGGTTATAGTGACAGGGAAGCATAAGTAATGGTCGGGATGTAGTTGCTTCAGCATCCGCTTTGCATGAATTAGCCCAACGCTTGATAGTTAACACCTGCATTAAGGGTAAAGTATCTGAGGTGAGACTGTGGACATGGTTGAGAATCCGGGGTAAGATGAGGACACGGTTGAATATTATTTTCTATTTAACCAAACAAGGACATTTCGGAAATAGTGGTGTATGGAATAATGAATTCTGGGAAAACTTGGGGAAATTTCTGGAAGCGAATGGGTTGGACCATGCAAAACACAGATGATGTAAGGGGTATTACCATACAACCGTGTTATGCGCTTATTGGATACATAGGTTTAGCATGCAGGTAAAATTTTAGATAAAAGTGCATGATTTTCTGTATTTTATTCAGTCACTCCCTGGGACCTGACTCAGTTTGTTGTATTTTGTTCACTGCTGAATGCAATAAACTTACACTGCATCGGACTATCGAAAACTTTGACTGCTCTTTGAAAACTTGGAATTCATTTTAAACTCAGCATAAGAAGTACAGCATTCAGTGTGGAGAGGGACTCGGTCATATCTGGCCCAGACCTGGGAGTCTCTCCAACAATAACATTACAGAATTCACATTCGTCTTTTCGTCTGGTTTAAAATTAATATTCAGCAATTAATAACTCCTTTTCTACTTACCAGACTTTAAAAAGTCGCTTCTCCATAGTGATGAAACACGAGGACGGCGAGTAAATCATGAAATCCGTTAAACTTGCTAGTTGTGTAACATCGTAGGTTAGTTTACTTAGCCGAGCTAATTACCAATCCCCCCCCCCCCCCCCCAGTCGAGCACACACGGACACCCAAAGCAAAGTTAACTTACATTTAGAAATCACCACAACCACCAAAAACGGACAGACCCCGACATTACTACTTAAAGATCTGAAATTCTGTGGTAGCGACGAATACCTCATCTATCGCCAAAACATGCTACGCTGTTTACTCAGCGAGCTCCTGACAGGCAGGTTAGTTTTGGAGGGTAGCGTTACCCGATTGGCTAATTGATTTTTATTACTGTATTCCTATTGGTTATGAAAATAGTTTTCAAAAGAGGAGTTATAAACGAATTAAAATTATTATGTTGGCTACATTAACGAGTCAAAAAATATGTAGAACTGCAGGTAGACTCGTGCACCAGGGGGAGTATTCCAGAAAGTGGGTTTAGTGAAAACTAACTTAACTCAGAACAAGTGGTAAACCTCCTAATAGAAGAGTCCTATGGCTTTACCTTGCGAGGACAATGAAGTCATAGCGCTCTTCTATTAGGACGTTTACTACTTGCTCTGAGTTAACTGACTTTTCACTTAACCCGCTTTCTGGAATACCCCCCAGGTCCAACATGGCACCAGACAAACAGGTCTGAAAACCCTAAACATGTTATTCGAAATGCGCTAAATGAGGGATCATTATTTGATTATTATATTCCTTGCATCAATTAAATGACAAAAACATACACAAAATCAAATGAACACGATCAAACACTGAGAACAGAATCAGTCCGAAGTTTAATTAGGCGTACACAAACTGGATTTCTTATTTATGTCTACCCAGAATGTTTAAGACAACACATTTTCTTTGATTAGAAAACTGTTTGAGGATGCTAACAGAGGCAGGTATTTAGTTACAGTCAGACAAAACATTAAACAGGCACAAGGCTAAGAACTGAGAACAAAACAAACCCGTTCAAACCACAAATGTAGCTACGAAATGTGTTCAGTAAACCTTTAAACATTTCCTGAGTCATTTCAAACAGTTCCCTTAATTCTGTCTACAGCTAGCAACATTAATAAAACAGAATAAATAGAGTGAGAACACTGCAGGATATCCTAGCAGCTGAAAGCCGACACAAAGTACGCAGTGTCGACTGAAAAAGAACAATATTCAAAGACTCAAATAATTTGTCACTGACAATGATTAGGGGAACAGATTGGCACAATTAGTCATTGGTAAATATCCCTACGACAGCAACCCCATAATCCATCTGTTCAAACAACGTCTTCTTTAATGCTTTAATACTACTACTACTACTAATAATAATAATAATTCTTTATCTACCAAAGAATTCCCTTCCTGAGCAGCCTTACATGAAAAGATTTGAGTGTGGATGCAGGATGCATGCACACGTAGTATAAAAATAAGGTGTCTTTTGAGTGAGTACTAAACTTAACAATATAAATTGTTCTGCTCCTTTCAACAAAAATATACATTTTAAACGATCAACATATTCTCGGTCACGTAAAAGTGAGTCGACGATCCGTGACCAAAAAAAAAAAAGAAAGAAAAGACCACACAGAGACTGATGGGGGTTAACTGCTGAGGGGGCTAAGACTCTAGACACAGTGGCACAGTAGACTGTAGAGAGAACCATACTGCTTCATACTCCTGCAGATTGGTTTAGAACACGTCCTTTATGGAAAAAACCAGCGCTCTCTCTCTCACAGTTAAAAATACACTGTTAGAGAGACTGAGATAAGCAGTCTCTGACTGGGCTTGATTAGACTGAGATGGCAATGGGGCCATGTCAACTTAAATCTTCCCTTTAGGGGGGACAGTTTTACACTTTAGATGAGCCTTGTGCTACACAGACAAAGCGGGCTCAATGGTACCCTTTCGGTAAGGTCCCAAAACCACACGACTGTGTATGTTACATTTGGTCCTTATACACTGTATAACAAACATAGACAATCAGTTTTCATAAAAAGAATAAGGCAAAATTCATTCAGTCACCATGTTGCACCTTTCTCCTGTCTCTGACTACACGGCAGTGCAATACCACATCTCTAAGGTGACTGCGTGATTGGCAGTGAGGGTTAACCCCACCCTCTTCTCTACAAAATACACAATAAGAAGGAGTCAGACAGTGACCTCACAAGGTGAGCAGCGACAACGTTACCTGGGAGCCAATGCAACATTCAGTTTCACAGAAAGAGGCAAAGAAGGCTATTGGCTCCCCGTGCAGTGGGCAGATTTCTTCTGCAGTCCTATATAATGTCTGACAACGCTTTCATTTGTGAGGCTCCTGAACTTGTTTCACTCTTTCCTCTTTGTGTTGGAATGTCAGATGGCTTTCACACCCATGAGGTGACTCTGCTGTGCCCCCTCTCTCAGGGCTTTGATGCCCTGCAGCCTGCGCCCGTGCAGGGTGAAACGGGACCATGCCATCAGCTGGAGCAGGGCACAGGAGATGGGCACGAAAACGAGCAGGTAAAAACAACCCTGGCGCAGGGGCATGGAGAGGGCAGAGCCTGTGCCACCAGCTGCGGCTGACGCCATACTGGCATCCTTCAGGGGATCCCTCTCAAAGACATCATAACCTGGAGAGAAGGAAAGAGAGGTCATCAGCGTCAGCACGCAGTCTCACACACACACACACACAAACATATGCCACACGTACACACACGCAAATACACAGTACAATAACACTCTATCATATACCTATGACATGTGACTTTTTTATGAGTGCACACTGAACTTTTAAGAGAATGATTTAATTTAAGCCAGTTGACTGTAGCTGTTGATAAGGCGGGAAGTTTATTTGTTCAAGGGTGAGGGAGTGATTTCACGTTAACTGTCTTCTGTATTTTGCATGCCTGTGTGTGTGTGTGTGTGTGTGGCTAAGGATGAACATTGCGTAATCTATGACGGGGGGAAAAACTGCGTGAGTGGAATGAGGGAGCATGGGCTCTTTTTTTTTTTTTTTTTTTTTTTAACTGTTGCCATGACGTTTGTGCCTGCTGTAAACTCTTACCTGTGTAGACACACAGTAGCCAGGTGCCAATGAGGGGGGCGAAGGTTTGACCTGGTTTTGTTACCAGGGCGACCATGCCAAAAACCAACGCAGAGGCTGCCTGCTGGCGGCGGTTCAGCACAAAATCCTCATCCACCAGGTCCGTAATGACGAGGTTCAGCAACTTACAAGTTCCCTCCGTAAACACGCGGTTACTGACCGAGAAAAAGAAACAGAGACGCACACAGAAATACAAAATATGAATATTTAGTCCAATATGCTGTTTATGGACTCAAAATGAAAGCTGAAGGGAGTAAAACGCCTTTCCCTTCATTGTGGATCCAAATCGACACGTGATTTTTTTTTTTACGTGCATCCTCTCACGTTATATTTAATCCCTACATTCCTGCTCCTCACACAAGCATTGGCACAGAGTTGTTCCTGAGGACTGACTCAGGCAGGATTCCCTGAGACCAGCATCCTATTCCTATGTACACTGAGGCATAATGGACACTGACCAAGCTTTAAAAATAAATAAATAAATAATTCATGATGAAAACGTGACATTCCACACTGGTCTGAGACAGCAACATCCACAGCACATTATTTACGCAGTCTAACCGAGCATATGTGATTATTTAAATAATGATCACGCCTAATTATGCACTACAACTTCTCTACGCTTTATATGTCCACTTACTGCAAAAACCGGGCGTTAAGGAAGTCATTTTCAGCTGATAAAAGCAATCTGAAATCAGTACATGCCTATGGACTGCCATCTAAAGAGCGCCCCAAGCCATGCCAGAGATTGTCGTGTGTGTGTGTGTGTGAGTGTGTGAGAGTGTGCTTGAGCATGTGAGTGTCTGTGTGTGTGTTAGCATGTGAGCGTGTGAGTGTGTGTGTGTGTGTGTGTGTGAGTGTGCTTGAGCATGTGTGTTAGCATGTGAGCGTGTGTAAGTGTGTGAGAGAGATCTCTCTCACCTGGCAATGAAAATGCACAGCAGATACACGTGGTCTGCTCCAGCCAGCAGCATGGCTACACTGAGTCCCAGTTTGAGCAGGAAGAGCCAACGAATGACCTGGTACACGCCCAGTTTACGACACAGCGTCAGAAAATACAGGTTATTCACATGAGGAGCAATGTATGAGATGCCTGCGTGTTTTAGAAGAGAGAGAGAGAGAGAGAGAGAGAGAGAGAGAGAGTTTTACAGGAAGGCCCAGGCATGTTCAGTTTGAAAAGGTCACAGCGGTATCTGATTGGCTGAAGAGTGAACATACATGTTTCCCAGGAAAAAAAAGCTTCTAATAATGATGACCTAGATGAAAATGATTTAGTCTGGGTGTTTCAGATCACCTCCTGTAGAACTGTGTTTTAATAATGTACTAAAATATATATAAATAATACTGACAGGTAATACTAATAACACATCAGACAACTTGAAATAACTTAAGAGTGTGTATTACAAAAAACAAGCTGACAGGAAGGATATAATTACAGCTGAAAACAGAAATATGTCAGGGAATTCTGAGGGAGTTCAAAATGAAAACTGGGACAAAAGGTGCATATTTCCACATGCCATGTGAAATCACAGTTTTGGCCCGGGGAAATTGTGAAGTAACCTGTGTACTGTATGTCTTCTCAAACAGTAAGAGTTAATACATATTTTTCACATCGGCTTTTGTTTAGTCACACTGCCCGCGTAACCAAGTAACCTGATCCTCAGAGAGGAAAGTTTGTGATCGGAAAAATGACAGAGTGTTTGCAGACAGCGCTGGGAAAGACATTTGCTGAGGTCATTTGAGTTCTGGGTTTATGAGGAGGTAACGCCCAGCTCCTGGAGCACACTCTTACCCAGGAGGAAGGAGCCTGTGGAGGCAGAGATCCTGTCAGAGAGGAGGTGCTCCAGAAACAGAGGGAAAAAATTACTGTTGAAGTGGCAGTGAAACACCTGGAGAGAGAAACAGAGCATTAGTACCTTTCCGGATGTGCGTGTGTGTGTGTGTGTGTGTATATGTGTCTGTGTGGTATGTATGTGTTTAAGATACACTGAAGTGAAGAGCAGGGCATCTGTGTGTGCGTGTGTGTGTGTGTGTGGTATGAGTGTGGTGTGTGTGTGCGGTATTTACCTGTACCAGGTTCATAGAGGTGAACCATAAGAAGTTCCTGTGCCGTGACAGCTGTTTAAGATACTCCCCAAGAGTAATAGACCTCTCAGCAGGGGCATGAGGAGCATGCCCAATACTAAGTCTAAAAAGAGACAGAGAGAGAGAAAAAAAAGAAAGGAGACAAGAAAGAGAGATTCAGTGACGACAGGAGAGTTAAATGAGACTGCTTTGTTCCCTGGCTTTTCCCACAGTGAGATTCACTGTGAATGGGACAGTGGTGTGACATAATCAGTCTCTGTGTGTGTGTGTGTGTGTGTGGTGTGTGTGTGTCAGACTCCATCAGCATTTGTCTGCCCCTCGGCAAACTGTTTACCTTCACAACCGTCTCCCTGTATCACCGCATTACAGAGTTTCACGCTGTAAAGCCCTTTCAGTGAGACTGCAGATGGGTGATTAACAAGTCCATCACTGTTTATACGGTTATACCAGCACCTGAACTATTACAAGCTAAACATGCAGAAATACTCATTCACACCATACAGCTAATGGACATGTTTAGCACATAGGGGTTCAATGTTGTTTGTAGAATGCATTCTTTGATGATCCTGTTAGATTTAAAAACATATCGAATATTCCCTCTGCACTGACACACAAAGTGCATGTTGTGAAAAGAGGTGAAGACTGCTTACTCTTTCAGCGTGTTCTCCTCCTGCTTGCGCGGACGGACTTCGATCTGGAACCTGTGACGCAGTAGACGCGACACCACGGCAAACCCCAGCATGGACACCGCGGCCAGCGCCACGCAGAAAATCCGAAAAGAGAAAAAATCCTCTTTGTCCCAGAAGGAGTACGAGAGAAAGACGGAGAGGGATCCCAGAGCGCTGAACAGGGAGCTGTAGAAGTTGAGGCGTGTCCGGTCGCCGGCGGAGACGGCCAGGTCGGCCAGCAGGGCGTTGTGGTTGAGGTCGACCACGGTGAGAAACCCGTCGTACAGACACAGGCAGAGCAGGAACTGGAGGCCCGGCTGCGCCCACGCCACCCAAAACGCCAGGAACGACAGGGCGAAGAGCGGCCCGTTCCGAGAAAGCGCCCCGAGGCGCTTCAGAATCACCTCCGGAGAGGATATCTGAGGTCCAGATCTAAAAACACAACACACGCACAGACACAAGGAGAGAGGACGTGAGGGAGTGTGTGTGTGTGTGTGTGTGTGTGTGTCAGAGAGAGAGTAGGGTCTGAAGAAAGTCAAAATGGAGACACTTCCTGAGAGATCACTGAATGGCATAAGTATTTTGACATACATTGCTCAGTAAGTGAGCATTAGAGAAGAATAAGCTTGAGTGGATACACCAGGAAGATTCTGAAACAAAAACACTCTGGTAACAAAAGACACACAGAGGCAGTAGACCGACTCCCTCAGAGTAAACACGAACGATTAAAAACAGCAAACATACAGGAACTGCACATGGCTAGAGAGAGAGAGAGTGTGTGTGTGTGTGTGTGTGTGTGTGTGTGTGTGTATCTGAGGGAGTTCTTACTGAGAGGAGCTGAGGAAGGAGCGATCACTCAGCCATCCAAACAGAGGGTCATTTAAACTGTTCCATATCAGAAATATTGTCTGCACGGAGGAAGAGAAAAAGAGAGAGAATATATAAGCTTATGTAATGACAGACCAGAGCCCTGCAGATACAGCAGCTGCAACCATACGTCCATACAGGCCCAAACCTGAAATCTCAAATCCACTGAATTCAGCACAGAACTTTTACTCAGGCTGAAACGCCAGGCCGTCGCCTGCGTTAGCACCATCTTTCAATACAAATAAATAAACAAATAAATAAATGATTTCGATAAATGCACCTTGATTGAGCAGAGGACATGAACAGGCACAAACAGTCTTGCATCCATTTTGATTTCAAGCTCAAACTCACGGTGGTGTATTTAACAAGTTTTAAATACTCAATGTACATTTAAAGTCAAGCAAGGTTTTGAATATTCCGCATTTATCAAATCACCACAAAGACAGGAAATATTTCCGTACTACAAATAATACCAGACAATTAAGTACTCCATTCTATTTTATTAACAAAGAGGCCAATCGTACTCACCTCCCCTACCCAGAAGGACAGCTTATCGATCTTGTAGACGGACACGAAGGTCTCGACATAGTAAAGCAGGAAAACGTTGTGTAGGATGGAGACGAACAGGGACAGAGAGCCATAGAACACGGCCGTAGACACACCCAGACAGCAGCCCCGCTCTCGTCTTCCCATCCTTCTCACGCTCTCTCGTTCTCTCTCTCTCTCCTCTCCTTCTCCGGCCAAGGCTGCGCTCACGCCTCAGGTGAGGCAGGACGGGGTCATCGGCCTGCATGCTCCTGTGCCCAATTCACATGAGTCTGGATTAGGTCAGTTCACTCCTAAATCCACCATCATTTTCTGTTAATATGTTTCAATGCAGTACTTTTTCTGATTACATTACGTTTCTCAGCAGACACAGTTTACACAAAACCTGCATGCTGCAATCTTCCCGCTCTAAGCCCTGGAGCTGCTACGGAGACCAGATGACCAAATTTAATTTGAAGGAAAAGGTTATCTTTTTTTTTTTTTTTTTTCCCCCATATTTTCTCCATCTTGTACATCACGAGTTCCTACTTGTGATGCACTAATTGTAAGTTGCTTTGGTTTAAAAGCGCCTGCGAAAATGCCAGATTGTAAATTGTAAATTGAGTTTATGAGGCTGTGAAACACCAGACTCTGGAAACAATGAAATCGGTTTCCAGATCTCAGCTTCAGCACCTCCTTGCCCCCCCCACCCCCCACTCCCCCGCCTCCCCCGCCTCCCCCCAAGCAGCTGTGCGGGCACTAATCAATAGTGTGTTGAGACTCAACCACCAGAATCGACAGAACGCATCAAACTTCAGTCTAGAAAATTATCCCGAGATGTGAAGGGGACTGTGAAACGTGAAAAAGCATTTTTTCCAAAAAGGCAAGTTTTTCCTTTACCCTTGGGTCTACTGAGACGTGTGTCAACGCTTGCACATCGGCTCACTCCCACACTACGAAACGAACAACCTTTGTTTTTTTTTTTAATACGCAGTCCTTAACACTGCCACAGTAACTGAGGATACTCTGTGAAGTTTACAGTGTGGAAAGAGCCCATCTGTGTCACAAAGTTGGTTCTGGCTACACAAGCATTCTGTATGAAAACCGGAAGAGAGACAAGAGAACTGTGTGGCCAGGAAACCTCTAACTCAGCTATTTTTACATATGGGTCGAAAGTATAGCCCAACCAGTGGAAACAGCCCAGAGCTGGTGGAGAAGAAAAAAAAAAAAAAAAAAAAAACACATGATAAGGCCATAGACGAACAAGCAGCCTGTTTTGTGGGCCATAAAATGCTCATTAGAACAGTCTATGCTGTCATCTTCATTTTGGGCAATGAGTGAACACCAACTGTTTAAGGTACGATAAAAAGTCTCTGGTTCTTCAAAGAGCGTTAGCCTTCAGCGCCTGGCCGAGTCTGAACACAGCGAGGAAGAGCTGAAAAGGTCCACAAGGCCAAACGTGCAGAGAATACAACTTTATCGCAAAGGGCTGATACATGTGGCTCAGGTGTTGAGTAAGCCTGTTTTCTCTCATCATTCCCAGAGCCCAGACTCTCTCTCTCTCTCTCTGGACTGGACTGGACTGTGTTGGGGTGACCCGGGGCAGTAATCAGAGCTTCCCTCTGTCTGTCATTACTTTTCTCATCTCTTTATCCCGCTGTCTCACGTACACACCCGCATCATGAATCACACCGAGAAGTCCCGTTCCCACAGAGAGATTCCCCATTCATCAGTCACCGTGGCAACAATGACGGCCTGGTCATATTACACAGGCACTGTTTAACCAGTGCTGCAGTGTCCTCATTTATGGCAACGTAATTACACCTTCATTATAACTGGCTTTGGCAGACATAAAATAAAACATATTCCATCCACTGACATGGGCTGCACTGTTAAAACATTTGTCTAAAGATGAAAAAATGTTTTTCAGTTTCCCTGTGGGTTATATATAAGCACAAACACACA
Organism: Chanos chanos; assembly: GCF_902362185.1. Taxonomy (NCBI): domain Eukaryota; kingdom Metazoa; phylum Chordata; class Actinopteri; order Gonorynchiformes; family Chanidae; genus Chanos; species Chanos chanos. Next base: position 50,767,814 of record NC_044499.1, on the reverse strand, counting down.
CACACACACACACACCCAAAGCTTCAGTACTTTACACAACCAGTTTGGATCAGATGGTTCATACGTGGCATTTTGTGAAGGGAGGAAGACAAATAAGGAAAATTACACACACAATGTCTGTGTTTACGTTAAGGAAGAAAAAACATTCTCCAATTCTCAAAGCAGCTGTTGTTAAAAGAAGAAGAGAAATACATAGTTACAAGCAGTTGCATGTATAAACTGAGATGATTCAAATCTTTATCTTGCATTCAAGCGTTTGTGCTTGACTGCCATCATCAGAATGCAAAGAAAGCAAACTGCCAAGTTCCCCCTCACTGCGTTAGATAGCTCACACACACACACAGAGATATCCATCTCAGATCATCTGGCAGGCACAGGTGGAAGTTCTTGTCCTGCTGTAACAGAACCGTCAGGTGCAGAGAGAGAGACAGAGTGTCTTGGCTGACGTGTAGAGTAGCGACGGCTGAACCACCTGTGTCTTTCCCAGGGGACGGGAAACACAGCGGAGTCACATTGTGTCTTTTAACGCGCGAGTGTTAGTTTTGTTTCCTACCTGCGACTGCTTCCATAACAGTGACCCTAAAGCCAGGAACAATGGCAATAATACTGGGCTTTTACGCAGACACGAAACAATCGTAGAAAGAGTGACTTTAACAAATGGCCAGGGAAGAAATGTGTAGGTACGGAAGACTTTCACAACGGACAATCTGCTATGGACCTCAGTGAATGAATTACACAATTATGAGTAAAGTCCGTGTAGATCAGACGATGCGGCGCAATAAAAATAACACAAACAATCACTGATCACAGACCCAGACCAAAAACATTTGCGTTTTTGTAGCTTTACTCGACATATCCCGACAGGCTTTTCAGGCGAAAATCAAGTGCATCTGTGACGGCTAAATCAAAACCAAAACTGGAAAGCCATTACCAGTAAGAGTCATTACACTCTAAATCGAATAATCTGCCATTACACACCTTCCTAACCACACACACACACACACACACACACACACACATATAATACCACAGTTTGTCAGTCCCTTGTTAGCGTCCACGCTAACTGTGGGTAATAATATGTGTACGCCGGCTACTACGGCGAGAACAGTATATTGATCTAGTCAGACCATTTAAAGGGGCCTGTGTCCACTTTTCCCAGACAATTCCCTCCACAGGTAGCCGGAGGACATGCTTATTGTGGTATCCTGAAATATCGCGTTTCTCGGCAAAGCCACCACAGCAAGCTGGCTTTACTGGATAACAACTGTATAGGTTTGGGTAATACCGTTAGTTACATAGCAGGCTAACCATTTACAGACAGCGACCGACGAAAATCTATATTCGTATTATTCACGAGTTCATGAGTACCAGCGTTAACGTTCCTCTTTTATTCACATCTGACCAATACTGTGACCAGTAATTTAGGATAATTTACGAGACACGCTGAGTAAACCAACCAACCAGCTAGCCAGTTGCTATGTAGCTACACGTTTCCTTAGGAAGGCGACGGGAACTCCAACAAACACTCCGCCAGCTGACAAGCCAACAAACCACAGAAATGCTACTTAGACACATGAATGTATGAAATAACCGCATACAGTGTTCTGTTGTTCAATTGTTAAAAAAGCCGAAAACCTCTTACCATGGATAGATGAGAATGTATAATACCACTAAAGTTACTTGAGACGGTAAAGGATCAACCCGACGTATTATCGAAACTAGTGATGCGTGTAGGCGAGAAAACTCTTAACGTCATCAGACACAGCACCGCCCCCGACTCTCCGACTCTCTCTCTCTCTCTCTCTCTCTCTCACTCTCTCTCTCTCTGAACATTGGCATTCAGTTACAAAAACAATAGTAATAATAACCGTAATCATAATAAATAAATAAATTGCACGAATTAAAAAACTACTTGTGTAAAGTAATTCTGAACATTTTTTAAGACTGCGCTCTTCCGCTAAAGCAGACAAATCCAGACCCAACCCAAGCCCCCAAATCTCAGTCCAGTCATGGCTGCTGCAGAAGCCTAGAGCGAGAGTCAAACGTGAATGTAAACCCTTCCAGAGCCGCTAATGAGCATAAATTGTCTAATTTTTAGACTGCAACTTCACACTGAAATGCTCGTAGTTTATTAAGTACACCTGCGTGACATTTGATCACTTTTATAGACAGCAAGGGTTTTAACAATGGTTTACCATATAAGGCACAATATGAACATCAAGGGGTCTTGTTACAGTCCATCTGAACATTTGTGTGGGCACAACAAGTTAGCTCAGTGAGACTGAGTGTGGCATGATCACTGGTTCCAGGTGTACTGGTCCTAGTATCTGAGAAACTGCTGCCCTGAGTCTACAGGAAGGAAGAGGCTCCAGAGAGCAGCTGATTGCCAGCACCTGGTTCTTGTTACACTGTGCATTGCAGAGTCAGATTTAATGTAAGCGTGAGTCCACTGACGTTGGTGGTACAGGCTGGAGGTAGAGGTGTAATTTCGAACGGAGTGTTTTCCTGGTGCGTGGCCAACGAAGTAACATGCGAACACCAGAACATATCTGAACACTGTGGCTAAGCAGCTCCATCTTTTCACGGCTATAGCTTACCTGTCATCAGACAAACACTCCCAGCAGGATAATTCACCACGTCACAAAACACAAACTGCCTCAGAATAGTTCCAGGAATCAGCCAGAGAGTACATATTACCTGAGTGGCCTGTGCAGTCCCTGGACCTCAACCCAGTAACTTGTATTTAGGATGAGGTGGAACTGGATGTTGACTGCATGAATGTAAAATTACTCAGTCTGTAGCAACTGCATTAGCTTATTACATTAACATGAACTTCTGTGTCTCATCATGGAAGCACTGACGGATCCAACCTGTTACTGATCCTAATGAACCAGCCACTGGGTGTACTGTGGTAATATACATTAAAGAGGTTTCTGAAAATACAGCTGTTTCCAGACACATGCTGCCATGTCCACACACACACATGACAAATATCTGTGGTGTGTGGACAATACTACTGTGTAAAATCCATGGGGGAAAGGCTGGTTTTGGTGTCACTGCAGTTTATCCATGCAGCCCCTAGGTGGCATCCAAGTCTAAAAAGAAAAAAAGGATTCTCTCTCTCTCTCTTTCTCTCTCTCTATCCCCTCTTCCCTCTGTCTTGCCTCAAATCATAAGGTTTCTTTTTTTTCCCTGAAAAATCTCACACATTTTTTGGAAAAGACGTGGGTTTGGGAGTACTTGAACCCTTACAATCTCCCTACAAAGCTATGAGATGGTTTATAACAAGAAAAAATGATCATTGGCCAAGTGAAACTGATCAAGTTTGTTTGTTTGTTGACAGATGGTGAATATGAAACTCGCAGTCAAGGCATATCTCTATTTGTGAAGTAGTTTAATTGAGTTGTTTACAGTTTACAGGCATTCTCATATGTCAGGAAAGGAAAGTTGAATTCCCTTTTCTCTCTGCAGCTGGTGGAAAACTCTGCAGCCGGGCTCTCTATTGGAACCCAAGTCACATGTCCCTCATTCCTACTTCCTGTTACTGGCACCCAGCCAATTGCAGGGTTGATTTGAAAGTTTTCCAAATTACCCCCTTAGCTCAGACATAGTCTGGCTCCAGAGCACAGCAGAAATTAACTAATCCCATACTATCCAAACCATATACTCAGGTCATCTGATAAAAAGATTCGATCTATTCCAGGGTCAAAGCTAAAACCTGAGGGGGGGGGTTCTGACTTTGCATTTATAGCTCAGAATCTCTGGAACAGTTCATCTCCACATGCAGGACTGCGTCCTCCACTTCAGCTTTCAAACACCCTCTGAAAACATGCTTACCTTCAGCTGGATGTTATGTTGTGTCTTCCAGTTATAGAACTATGCTGAAGGGTCAGTTCCAGACTGCCTTGATTTAACTGTAAATACTTTGAACAATGTGAGTGTGTAGTTTCAAACACTGCCTGTGGAGGGCGTGCAAGTGCAAGAGGACTGCATCTCCACTTCTCTCTCTTTTTCTCCCCTCTCCCCTCCCTCTCTTTCTCTCCCCTCTACCCTCTCTCTCTTTCTCTCCCCTCTACCCTCTACCCTCCCTCTCTTTGTCACACACACAGACACGCACATACACACGTACCCACAGAGATAGAGAGAGAGAGAGAGAGAGAATGGATGAAAAAAGTAATTAACCAATAATATATGAACATTTGTTTCAAAAGCTTTACGTACTAGTCACGTTTTCTCAAAATAACTTATAACCTGCAGTCTGATAGTATTGTTAAAGAAAGAAGGCAGGCTCACATTCTCATTCTTTGTTTACTTTTTTTTGTTTGTTTGTATGCTTGTGTGTTTGTTTTAATCATGTAATTGCACTTTTAATGAAAAGCCTGTCTGACGATTTCTCCCCAAAAACCCCGAGTATTTTGCTGACGTGGCTTCTTGAGTCGCAAAGGGATTCCTTTATGGAATAATAATAATAATAATAATAATAATAATAATAATAAAAATAACAAACGACTCGACAGAAGTTAACCCTCACAGCGAAAGGTGTGAGGATGGCGAAGCGTTGTTATGAATATTCATAGAGGAGGCGTGTCTTCACCTGGGACAGTCCTTGGGAAGGCAAGCATGTGCTTACGGTGCATTTGTGTCGCTCGGGCTGGCAAGAGGACAGCAGGTTTTCGTCAGGAATCAATACAGGAGCCCCCCCACCCCTCCTCAAAAGAGAATTATATCTTTCCATCGGATACATTCAACTGCCAGGTAACAGAATCCCATTTTTCCTTAATTTGTTTTTAAAGGATGAATTTGGATCATTAGGCTAAATCTTACTTATCAGACCCAGCTATCGTCCACTTAAACATGCGGCATGGAACAAAACATGCAGAACATGCAGGTGTCGGTGAGTTGGAATAGATCCCAGAAGTGCCTTTAAAATGCCGCAATGGTGCAGGACTGATTTAGGAAAAATGCAGTTCAGACACGTAGTTTGTAATTGTGTTGAAGTTATGTGTTCAGAAAGATAGGCATTGCAGACTACGCACTCGAGTCGTTTTAAATGTAGAATATGTACGCCTTAAACGTATGAAGCAAGGGCAGTATTTTCGAAACGGCTTAACAGTTTTACTCCAAAAACTATAACAAGGCAAAATATCATGACAGCAAATTATTCCGTGAATAAGGTAACGACTAGAAAGTAACTCAAACATGAAAAACGCATCCGATTGGACAAATCCGCATTGACCTATGTTGTTGTTCTGAGGACACGCGCTGTGTAAACCATGTTAAGGAATCGAATTTGTTCTGTGTTCGTCTCTCAACTCCTCACTTTAGACAGGACCCGATTTTGACTGCATTGCTGTAAAACTGTCCACCCACCCGATGCCTTGTTGGCGTTGATGTTGTGAGCCATGTCAGGGGGACCTTGGACAGGAGGAGGGGAGGGTGTGAAAACTTAATGAAGAGCTTTGACGTTCCAGTTTGAATGATCTTGAGTTTAGCTTAGTCTACGGGGTTTTATCTTTGCTTCAAGTGTTAAGTGTGAGGTGCAATGACAGTGTCATTATTTGACCGCAATGTTTGAAACGATTTGAAAACTTTGAACAAAAATTGTGTGTTTTAGGAATTGTGTTCGTGTATAAACACTTCATGATGCTATTCCTCTTGCCCTGGCAGTGTAGCTTCCCCAGCCCGTAGTCTGATGTATTGCTTTAAAAAGCTGTTCCTGACTCCCATTTGACACTGCTACTCTGTTCATCTTCCCAAACTGCTCTCCATCTGCCAGGCATGATTGCTTACTTTAAAAAAAATAGAGCCCTCCACTTCTCTCTGCCAATTCATATACGTAGGGAACAGGGCCGTCTCTTCATTTTTACCCAACCGTTTGCCTTTCCTTGGTTTGGCAGCGACAGTCTCGTGTGGTACACGCGGACCGCGTGTGATACCGAGTGATTGGTCAGTAGAGCGGTCAACAATCAATTGTTTTCATTGTTGTGGCTCGTAAATCTAAGACCAATCCTTGTCTGTTTTATAATTTCCATGTCCACGGTAAATTCACAGTAGCCAAATGTAATGTTTTATTGATTAACAAACGTGTCGTAAACTTAAAAAAGACCTATTTCCTATTTACTGCTGTGAGATTTTAATGATACATGTCTTATGCCTCATTAGAATTGAATGGCTCTCATTTCCACAGGTGATTAACTCACTGACTGAAGAGTCAGAACTATCAAGGCGGTGACGCCAGTTAATCCTGTCTCTGTTTGAGCTGTCTCATGCAGCCCTGAGATGGGATCCAGAGACAGACTGGAGAGGGCCCCCCCCCCCCTTTCCCTGTGTGTGATGTCGTCACTGTGTTTGGAAGTAATTTAATGACCTCTTTAGTCATCTCAAAACACTCTGATTGTCATATTTACCCTCCGGGAGCGATGTTGTTTCCACTGCTTGAACGGAGACGTAAAATAAATGACTATGATTCACGGAGTGGAGAAAAAAAAGAAAACGGTGCTACGTTATAATGAATCATATCACATTTGTTGAAGTTACCAGTGAGCTTAAGTACACAGTGTTGCGTAACTGCTGTTGTACACGTTAGACGCCACAGCGAAGGCCCTTGAACTGCCCTTGCCTTGGAGAGCATGGTCATGGCGTAACTGCGTGAGGGGTTTAGCCTGGTTGTCACTCAAAGTCATCTAATGAAGGCTCGTCTAATGAATAAGAATGAGATTTGAGATTGCCATTTTACAGATACGCTCCCGTTTGCCGGCTGAGCGACTGAAATTTAAAGTTTTGGCTCCGTTCAGGGGCCATTTGGTTTTAATGTCTCAGGTGAGGAGTGAGACGGAGAGCGGTGAAAAAAACTCACTTTGGGGATGGTATTCTCTGGCCATCTGTAGTAAATGTCAGGCAAGATAATTAACATATCTTTTTATGGTCTAAAACCGGCAGATGGCCTCACCAGAGACGACTTTAAACGTCAAACATTTCTCTTCTCTGCACGTTCGTCAAACTGTGGTCTGAGAAACCAGCGGAATTGCTAATACTGAAGCAAGTTGCCGCCTGGTATATCTTGTAGATGCTATGTTCATATGTGACATGCATCCAACTCAAAACTATAACATTATTGCTGATGAATATGGCCCAGCATATAGAAAGGCAGTATCATCAGCTGAAATTGATATGCTAAAATTAAACGAAGTGTAAAATTTTTTTTAACTGTGACAGAACAATGGGAATTTCAAACGACAATATCTACCAATTTTCCCTTCTCTCCGTGGCTTTAGAATGTCTTGTCTGTCCTCCACAACACGCCCTGGATCTGATAAGGATTTGTTCATTGAAATGCCTTGTTAGAGAATTGACTCTCTTAAGTGTTTGGAGACGAGACAGTTGTGGTTTGCTGTGCCAAAGACGTTTGGGAAATCAAGCATGACTGTAGCAGAGAAATAAACAACACTGACCTCTCTCAAGATAAGACCTTTTTTTTAACATCAACAGATACTTAGACAGAGGTAAGAGAGCCTCCCCCCCCCCCCCCCCAAAAAAAAAAGTTTGTAGGACAATTTCAAGAAAAACTCTCAGCAAAACCCATTCATGAGGGATATCCACGGAGAGTGAGTCTTCCCCCAGTGCCTTTCCAGTCCGAAGTGCTTATGTGAATGTATTACACATGTCGGTCCATAACTATACCTGCATTGATAGAGACTCGTCCACTCGCCGTGTTTAGTTTGTCATCAGTCCATTAATGGAGTTCTGTTAAACCATGTAATGCACCTCTGCAAAGATAATCAAATCTTTTTTTTCTTTTTGAAGTGAACTGCCATTATCCCGTGTCATAAGTACAGTCTTGTCAGTACACACACACGATAATGGACAATATCTCAAGCCCTAGTTTGAATAATTAAATATTCAGTCCATTGTAATTAATATCTTTGCTGTACCAGCTGTATTCTGCAGGCGTTAACCTTGCCTCAGTGTGTCTATCTGTCCATGGCTCTCTTGGAGGAT
>NC_044499.1:50752316-50754816 GCF_902362185.1 Chanos chanos | reverse complement strand
GTCAATGAGTGTACTCACGTAGATAGAGATACATGTATGGGAGAGTGTGTTCGGGAGTCATTAAGTACTGGTACAGATTGATTTAACTCCTCTGCTCTCTTCTCCTCATCCTCTCCTCTCCTCTCCTCTCCTCTCCTCTCCTCTCCTCTCCTCTCCTCTCCTCTCCTCTCCTCTCCTCTCCTCTCCTCTCCTCTCCTCTCTTCACCCTGACTCGCCTGAGTCCTTGACCTACATTCACAATGTCTCTCGAAGAGTAAGGAAGAGTGTTTGTGTGTGTGTGTGTGTGCGTGTGCATGTGTCCGCGCGCGCGTGTGTGTGTGTGAGAGAGAGAGAGAGAGAGAGCGAGAGCATGTTCTTGTGTGATACAGTTTTTGTGTAGTACTGCTTCAGATGAGCCATCAGAAGATGGGTTTAGTGAAATTTTGCATGTCTCTAATGGGTATAAATGTAAGTGACTTGTGGTTTGGCTGCTTTGTGTGTTGTAATGTTTACATATCTCTGATGTTTGTCTCTGTGTGAGGCTTGTGACTGAGCACACACCAGACAGTCAATAGTACTGACTGTTTAACAGTAAGTCCCCATAAGCTTCCTAATGTGTGTGTGTGTCTGTGTGTGTGTATGTGTGTGTGTGTGTGTGTGTGTGTCTATGTGTGAGTATGTGTGTGTCTGTCCTTCTGTCTGTGTCTGTGTGTTTTGGGTGTGTCTGTGTGTGTCTGTGTCTGTGTGTTTTGAGTGTGTGTGTGTGTGTGTGTTTCTCTTTGAGTGCGGCTGTGGAAGGTATCCCTTTTTGCCCTGGTTTCTCCATTCTTATGTCAAGCAGACCTGAAGTAACAGGCCTATGAAAAATAGATGTGTGTGTGTAACTGCTCCAGCACCAGAAGGTCTTCGCTTTGATATATACACTCTTATGATCCTAATCTAATCTAATCTAATCTAATCTAATCTAATCTAATCCTTTATACACAAAAAAATTCTAAATGTTGATATTCCTAGCAAAGAAAAAAAAAATAAGCCCTGAGTTCATTTCAGAGTTGTTTTTGACCCTGTTTTCCATATCAACATTTTCACAATCACTGTCCTGAGAACAGGCTGTTTTTGAAATGATCTCAGCTTTCATATGAAGCCCAGTTAACTGTGTTGGAGTCCATTTTACAGGGGCTGATTTTCCGAGCCGTCTGTGCCTTTTTCACCGCTCAGCCGTGGAGATATTGTCTGAGGAGAAGGAGATTAGAGAAGATTTAGGATCTGAACAGTTATAATGAGCTGCTGTTGAATTGTGGAATTAGACGCTGATGATACTGGTGAAGTGAACGTGGAATAGTCTGGTCTAACTGGTGATACTGGTGAAGTGAACGTGGAATAGCCTGGTCTGACTGGTGATACTGGTGAAGTGAACGTGGAATAGACTGGTCTAACTGGTAATACTGGTGAAGTGAATGTGGAATAGCCTGGTCTGACTGATGATACTGGTGAAGTGAATGTGGAATAGCCTGGTCTGACTGATGATACTGGTGAAGTGAATGTGGAATAGCCTGGTCTGACTGATGATACTGGTGAAGTGAACGTGGAATAGCCTGGTCTGACTGGTAATACTGGTGAAGTGAACATGGAATAGCCTGGTCTGACTGGTAATACTGGTGAAGTGAATGTGGAATAGCTTGGTCTGACTGATGATACTGGTGAAGTGAATGTGGAGTAGCCTGGTCTGACTGATGATACTGGTGAAGTGAATGTGGAATAACCTGGTCTGACTGATGATACTGGTGAAGTGAACGTGGAATAGCCTGGTCTGACTGGTGATACTGGTGAAGTGAACATGGAATAGCCTGGTCTAACTGGCTAGTTTGTCTGTACAGATCTCTGTATCACATATCAAGCACCAAAGTGTGTCCACGTTTCCAGTCTGCTTGCAAAAACAGTGTTTGTACAAACAGGCCAAAAAGCGTTCCTCACCTCTCTGTCTCTGTTTGATGAGCTGACTTTGCCCTCTACTACAGATCAATTAGTTCAAAACCTTTTCAAATACAGCTAGGTATGAACGTGAATGGCATTTGTATTAATAGTGGCTTTCCCTTGATTCAGTTCAGTTCAATTCAGTTCAATTCAATTCAATTCAATTCAGTTCAGTTCAATTCAATTCAGTTCAATTCATATTTAAAAATATTCTGTTTATCTGAGTTTGAGTTCAGTTTCATTTGTGTGGTGCTTTCCACAGCAGACATTGCCATAAAGGAGAATCTCCATACACACACACACAAAAACACACACACACGCACAAACACACACACACACACACACACACACACACACACACACACACACACACAGAGTTTTATAGAATGTGAGGGCTTAGACCTTCAGTGAGCGTGCCTGAGGCCACAGTCGGCCAGGAACAACTGCCTTAGGTTATAAAGGTAATGAAACCTAGAGAGGAACCCAGGCTCAGGGTGGAGTCTGTTCTGGTCCATCTGTCTTTGATGTGCTTTGGTTTGGGTGTCAG
>NC_044499.1:50742316-50744816 GCF_902362185.1 Chanos chanos | reverse complement strand
ACGGAAGACGCTCCGACCCGCTGGCTGATTGGTGGGTTTGTCTGATAAGAAGAGCAGTGTTTCGCTCTCCATCAGTTTGTTTTCCTCCTTCAGCTTCAAACTCTCAGGTTTTTCCAGCCAAATCGATCAAATGTGAAACTTAACACAAATATTACCCCCACCTAAAACGTGAGGCAGCTGCTACCTACCAGAATTAAGTCAAAAATTCAAAATTTTCAAATGAGAACCCAGTCTTTAAAGTTACACTTTGAGTTGGAAGTCAGGGTTTTTTTTTGTTTTTTTGTTTTCCATGTAGTTGTTCAGTAGTCTCTATGCTTCTGAGTTAGCTTTTGAGGTTAATAATTTGAGCTGCTTGGTCTCACTGTTACACGCTGGGTCATTTTTTTTTTCGGACTGGGGTAAATGCTCTGTTTTGAGAAAAACAAAACCTTCCGGTAAATGAGTAGATATATCAGGTGGATTCCAGTCACACGGGTCCACGTTAATGAGTCCAGAACGCTTCGATTCGGCCGCGCTGTTTTTGACCGTGGCCCTTTTTTTTTTTCAGCGGCTTAATTCCTTTGTGTTTCCTGCAGAGGCTGATTTCGTGGGCTCAGCGTTACTGAGAGAGAGCTCAAACAGCTCCGTCGGTGACGACGACAAAATCTATTTCTTCTTCACGGAGAGAAACCCAGAGGAGCTGCCTTACTCCAGCCAGACCCGGGTGGCCAGAGTGGCGCGAGTGTGCAAGGTCAGAACCCGGACCGGAACCGGATCAATAATATGCATTTTAAATACAACTCATCCGGTCCAGGAGCTCCAGTAGAGTTGGGCCACAAACACTAAAACTCGAATCCAACCAAATTCCACACGACGCAGACTTTTCACTGATAATTCCCCGATTACATCAAGATCGCTGTTCATCAACGTCATTGACTTGCTGAGAGCCGAGAGATACAGCATTGTGATGTTAATTTATCACAGTGGAGACTGTTATAGTCATTACAAATATCAAAAGCATATCACTTTATAATGGCCAAATTTAAACTTTAAAAGGGAAGCCATGGCTGTGTTTTGTTTTGTTTTGTTTGTTTGTTTGTTTGTTTGTTTGTTTTTTGGTGTCTGGACCCTCTTCTGTTAAAAATAACTTCTCTGAAGAATGTGCCAGGTCCCTGATTCAAATGACATAAAAGAAACATTCACTGATTTTCTCATTCTTACCTTTTGGCTGTGTAGGCAGAGGTGGGATGTGTTGGGTTTGATAGCTGTGATAACTGCATTAGAGTCCGAGGTCATGATCTAGCCTTTCTCACTCTGCAGATATGTGTTAATGTAGGAAAATAATGGAGAGCAGATGAAAAATTGATGAACCTTTTCTTTGAACACTATAGTGAAATTCACTTATTCAGTGAAGTTGAGTAATAGTTGTGCGTATTCCCATTAGAGAAACACAGTGACCTGTTTTTTTTTGTTTTAAGCGTTTAAATGATTTAGGAGCGTCTGTAAGTCTCTCCGTGTGAACTACTGACTGTCTGCCTGTTCTCATACTCACTGCTCTTCCCTGGGGGGGGGCCTCTGACAACGCCACTGTCGACTGTCGCTAGGCAAACTAGTCTCCACCACCCCCACACCCATCAATATGTCACACCTACTCTTTTTCTCTCTCTCTCTCTCTCTCTCTCTCTCTCTCTCTCTCTCTCTCTCTGTATTTCTGCTGTCTGTTTCTCTCCCTTTTTTCTCCTCCTCCACAGTAGGAGGAGGAAAAGACCTCTGTGCCCAGAAACCTCTCCAGCAAATTAAGTAAATCAAAACTCTCTCCCCGTTTCTCTCTCTCTCTGTCTTTTTCTCCTGCTCTATTTTACTCATCTGCTCCATCTCACGCCTTCTGCCATCACTCCTTTTATGAATTCAGATCTTGAGGAAATCAGGTCAGATCTCACACACACACACACACACACACAAGCTCTGTCCCAATCTAGGCCATGCTGTAGGAGCTGCTCACAGATATTAATCTAGAGCCAGTACACACGCACACACACACATGCATGCACACCAGTGATGGCAGTAAGTTCTGAAGTTTGTGTGTGTGTGTGTTGGGGGAGGGGGGCAGACTAGTTTCAGAGCCGTCACGACAACACAGTCCATTGATTTAGAACAATGATTAAACTTTGGACTAGATCAATGTAAAGGGTGTTTATGATATAGAGTATTAATGCACACCTGCCAGCCAATCAGAAACAAGTATTTGGCGATTGCCATGGTATAAATCGGTATCACACCTTCCTTCATAATAGAGCACTGTCTTCAGGTCATCGATATTTGTGTAGCCTACCAAACTAAAACGACACCAGACATGTTCACTGGAGCAGGCGAGTGTTCAGCACACTCCCCAGTTCTCCAACAGCCTCCGAACGCAAACGCACCGGGGTCACACTCGCTGTTGTCAGGGGAGGACAGAAATTTAGAAATATGAATTGTAAATTTGCCAAATGTAGCTGGATCGCTGCCCAGTTTCTGGTCC
>NC_044499.1:50704816-50739816 GCF_902362185.1 Chanos chanos | reverse complement strand
ATTCTCAGGACCTGTACAGCTGTGTTCCTGGAAAAGGCCCGTTTCATTCTGAATCGTCAAACTACGCGTCAGTGTCCGTAGGCTGTTTTAACGAGAGGAAAGATAAAGTTTTTTGCAGTGGGTTAGATCAATGTTTCTGCTCCTGGAGAACCACGGTTCTGCATGTTATCGGGTCACTCTCTGCTCTAACACATCCCATCCAGCTAATGAGGCCCTGGATGACCGGCTGAGGAGGTGAATTGGGAGTGTTAGAGAAGGGGGGGTGTACTGCACAGACCTGTGGGGTTTCATAAGGAGCAGGTCTGGGTCTGGGGAAGCACTGAGTTAGACAGTACAGGATTAAGCAGATACCCTATGACTTTTCATCATCACGCTGCTGTCTCAGCCCTGGTTGGTATGGTGGGGGCGGGGTCAGCTGTGTGTCTCACTGGGTCGTTTTTTTTGTTTTTTTTGGGGGGGGGGGGTGGGGAGTCAGAACTCTGAGGGCTTTCCCAGATGAGTGTACATTCCTGTCTTCTCTCTCATTAGTGTGATAAGACAAGAGGTGATGTTAATCTGGGCATATGACTCTCTGCCAAAACCGCTAATCTGGCCGTCATGGGAGGGAGCGAATGAGTTGCCAATTTGTATACATTAGAGGGAGAGAGAGAGAGAGGCAGAGAGAAAGCATCCACTGCAAATCTGTAAATTGTCCTTCATCCTGGTGGAACGAGAGAGAGAGAGAAAGAGCAAGAGAGAGAAAAGACCTAACTTTTCTCTCTCTCTCTTCCCCTCCCTCTCTCTCTCTCTCTCTTTCTCTCTCCCTCCCTCTCTCTCTCTCTCCCTCCCTCCCTCTCTCTCTCTCTCTCTCTCTCTCTCTCTCAGGTTTTCTGCAGAGCACAGCAGCTCTCTGTTATTGGTTTCATTTTATCTCTCCATGAGGAAATTTGTGGCTTGTTTTGACTGTGAACCTCTTCAGGACTGTCAAGACCATTTAAAGATAATCTGTCCTAAGTGGGAAATGTTATAGGGTCCTTTTTTTTTGTCTTCGCTGACAGAGATGCCGGTCTTTCTCTCTCTCTCACTCTCTGTCTCTTTTTCTCGCTGTGTGTGTACGTGTCTGACGCAGGAGGTTGAAAGCATTCCCATTACAGGGAACTGCATAATGATGGTAATTCTTGTTGTGTCATCTAAAACAACTAAAACACAATTTTCCACAGGTTCCAGTGGACTCCAAATACAAATGATTGTGTGTGTGTGTGTGTTACAAAGAATGAGTTCTTGAGTTGCTCTGACAATCTGTCTGACTGAAGGATGTTTAGTCAGGTCTGTTAGAACAGGGAGAGGCCTATTAATACTGAGATTGTTGGGAAAAATAGAACTGAGTTGAGTTGAATTGAGTTACAATCCTGCCGTTTCTGGGAGCAGCTGGGAAAAAAACCCCATGAGGTCTGTTCTCAGTGGGTGCCAAAGAATCACACATGCACTGTAACATGTGCAGTGAAGAGAATAAGTAGGAACTTTTCACGCCTTCCCAGAATCCCAGAATCTAAGAACTGTTGAGTGTTCACATTGCCGGCAATGATTGAGCGCCGTCTGAAACCAGCTCACGGTGGCAGTTACTCTCAGGAAAGCCACCTCACGGTGACATCATGAAACAGAAGCGATCACCTCTGACCTCTCTGGGTTGTTTGTTTGATCACAGGAAAAACGTTAAGGCGTCGGCCGTGTGCCGTTACTCCCTGAGAGACGTCAGGGCTGCGTTTGAAGGGCCGTACATGGAGACCCAGGACTCAAAGTTGGGGGTGTACACGGGGAAGGTTCCGGAACCCAGACCAGGATCGGTGAGAGTCTTCTGTTCCTTTCGCTCAGTGATTCATTCATTCACTTACTCACTCATTCGCTCACTCGCTCACTCACTCACTCACGCTCTCTCTCTTTCTCTTTCTCTCTCTTTCTCTCTCTCTCTCCGTCTAGTGTATAACGGACCAGCATCGTGCTCTGCTCATAAACACATCGCGTGACCTCCCAGACAGTATTCTCAACTTTGCCCGAAGACATCCACTAATGGCCACTGAGATCCAGCCCTCAGGGGGGCGCCCCCTGCTGTTTAAAAGAAGCATTGACTACACTAAGATCGCTGTGCACCAGGTCCCAGCCTTGGATGGCCAAACATACAATATGCTCTTCATAGGGACTGGTAGGTTTAGGGTTGATTTATTTTTCTTTCACTTTCTTTCATTTAGCTGTCACATTTTTTGATCCAACAGATAACAGAAATGATAAAGTGAAATGTTTAATGGAAGCTTGTCAGATGGTATGTAAATACCATGCCTCTTGTGTGTGTGTGTGTGTGTGTGTGTGTGTGTGTGTGTGTGTGTTTGTGTCTGCAGATGAAGGTTGGCTACACAAGGCTGTTGAGATTGGCAGTAGTGTTCACATCATTGAGGAGCTGCAGCTGTTTGAGAAGCCACATCCTGTAGTCAATATGGTCATGTCACCTGCACAGGTGTCACATACAATAAGCGCACACACACACACACACACACACACACACACACATAAATCACACATAAATCACACATAAATCACACACACACACACACACATACGTCACACACAGGCACGCACACACACACACATACATCACACACTTGTCACATATAAACACACTCACATACACTGTGAACATATACTTGCTTTGTGCACACACACACACACCATAGTGATGACTGATTCTATATTTGGGTCAAAACTGATTCATCTTTTTTTTCCTCAACAGAGGAGTGTGTATGTGAGTGGAGCCTCTGGGGTCGTCCAGGTGCCTGTGTCTGTCTGTAGGCGTTACACATCCTGTCACGAATGCCTGTTCACACGAGACCCACTCTGTGCGTGGGATGGGAACACCTGTGCCGAGGTGACATCTTACACAGACAGGTGAGTGGACATTTCCCAATCCCGCTTATACTGAACTATAGATCCCAGTTATACTTTTGGATCACAAATCTGTCATCCTCACGTTCTAGGTCCAATCTGACTCAGGACGTTCAGAGGGGGAGCCGAGGTTGCGAGAATCGAACGGGAGACGGTGTGTATCGGAGAGAGATTTTTCACCACTGTGCCTTAGCAGAACTGTAAAACAAAAGAGGGAGTATTAGGTCTATAACTCCAGCGCTGTGTTCATCAGGCTAACAGTTCATCCTCAGAGAGTGATGAGTGTAATAACAGTGTAGAAAACAATATTATCTGTGTCTGGGTTGCCAGGTATGGTGTCTCACCGCACCCGCTCAGTGATGGAGGGGGACGACGTGCTGCTGCAGTGTGAGCTTCGCTCCAATCTGGCAACCCCACGCTGGACCTTCAATGGCCAGAACCTCTTTGGTTACGGGCTGGACTCAGGCTACAGGATTGGTACCGACGGCCTGCTGATCATAGGAACCCAAAGCAAGCAGAGTGGACACTATCGCTGCTACGCCGTGGAGAACGACGTCTGGGTTCCGGTCCGCAGCTACGTCATCAGAGTACAGGCGGTGCCGCCTCCGTCACCTCACCTGCCGACGGACCCCACGGCTTTACCTGAGTCTCTCTTCACCACCACCGTTGCAACCACCCGCGGTCCAACCAGTGAGCCCAGCGAGCTGTCCCAGCTTTCCCCGCTGGTCCCTCTCCCGGCCGGGCCGGAGTTCCAGACCTACAGGAACATGGAGGCCATGTATATCTCGCTGGTGGCGGTTCTGGGGGGACTTTGTCTGGTGCTAACCGTCGTGCTACTTTACGTTAGCTTCTGCGCGCGGGGCGCTCGGAAGGCTCGGAAATACTCCCAGCCGCGGCTGTCGCTGACCACGGACGCCGAGAGGAAGGCCACCTCCAACGTGGAGCTGAAAACAATCTCCAGTCACTGCAACGGCAGGGTGGAGGGGCGGGGCCGCGGGGCAGCAGCCAATGAGGATGGAAGTTTCCTGCAGATTGTGCCAGGAGAAGGACAATCCACACCTAAAAAGGAGCCGCCTCCACCTGCGCCTCCGCTCCCCAGCCCTCCGCCCCTTCCCACGTCTGAATACACCAACGGACTGTCGGCTACGCTGCCCAGCGTCCTGAGGAAGATGAACGGGAACAGCTACGTGCTGCTAAGACAGGCGGACACAGAGACTACATCTCCGCTCTATCACTCCTTCACGGAAGAGCTCAACAGGATCCTGGAGAAGAGAAAACACACGCAGCTCGACACGCAGCCCGACGAGAGCTCCGTGTAGCTGTAGTGTTTTCTCATCGATTCCTACTTCTCATCGATTCCTACTACTGCGCCCCCTGGTGTTGTGGAGGTCTAACTGCTGTATGAAAAGCTGCTTTTTTTTTTTTTTTTTTTAACCCATGTGTAAACATATGTACTCATGGTATGTACTGTAGAGTGTTACAGTGCTGTATCCTGATGTATATTTGCAGCTTATATAGGACTCAGGTCCTCAGATGATATTTTGTGTGATGGGTTGTAGGTATTGTGATCCTTGATGGGCAGGGCTGCTGTTTATTTTAGACGTGGCTAGAGATTACAAATGGCAAAGGTTTGGACCTTTTCTACAAAGTCAAACCGCTCTCTGTCCCAGACGTTTCTGAGGGAGAAGTAGGGTTTCGGAACAGAATCTCGCAGATGAACAGAGCTCTTCGGGCGTCCCTCTGAACAGGGATCAGAGCAATGACACTGAAAGACTAAAGACATTCTTTATCAGATGATACAATTCAGATACCACATGACACTACTTTTGAGGAAGGCATATCCAAAGGTGGCAATCACACACACACACACACACACACACACACACAGACACACACAGATGCATGCAACTGCACACATGCACACACACACACACACACCCCCGCACGCACACACATACACACACACACACACACATGCTCGCGCACACACACGCACACACTCATGCACACACACACACACACATGCTCACAAAGTATTTATGGGCACAAATCATCAGCAAAACATTTCTGTGCAATAGTAATCATGTTCACCCATGTATTTTTGCCCAGTATGTAAATAATAATAATAATAATAATAATAATAATAATAATAGTAATCATTGCTCACTGTACCGTGCAATGGAAATATCCAAATATCACCCACCCCTCATCTACTCCCTAGCATTATCAGAGGCAGAGGAGCATGAAGCTGCAACCCCGTCGCATCTGGATCCCGCAGAGTGTAATTGGCAGATATGAAAAACAGCAGCGCGAATGCCAGTGGTGGAAACAGGCCTTTAAAGCCAAGGCTTCTGAACGCTGTAATCATTTAGACCAGGGTGAGAGAGCAGAGTTTGGCAACAACATCAATCACAGCCGCTGAGGCTGCGTTGCCTCCTCTCAGTTCTCTACAGACATTATATTCAGTGCAGACACGGCACTCAGAGAAATGTCTGTTCTAAAGTAAAGGTGTGTGACAGCGTCTGCTGATACTGAATAATGCTCTCGCATCGTCACTGATGTCACTGCATCATCAGACAATGTCACTTTAGCATTGAACTGTTGTTTTGCTCTTGGAAAGCAAACACTGTTTTTATTTGTATTGCCTTCTAAATCATGTTAATCACAATCAAATACTCTTCTCAGCCTCCTAATCAGCATATATATATATATATATATATATATATATATATATGCCTATAATATCAGCATAATATTTATATATTTAATCTCATTTTTTGTGTCCGTTTTTTCATTTCTTTTCATTTCTGTCTTCCAGTTTGGAATGATCTGTTACTTCTATTGTTACCCTGGTATTTATCATCTCAGAAAGACTGTGTGAACAGAATGAGGTGAAAATTCAGTTAATTCCTCAGTGAAAGACTTATGGAGTGAAGGTTTGGGGTTTGTGTATGTTCGTGTATGTTTGTGTTTGTTTGTAAACAGAGCTTGTAAAACAGCTTGTTGTAAACAGCTGTGACACTGGGTCTGAGCTGAGTCTGCTCTTCCCTCGTTCTCCCTGGTGACTTACTGTATTAATCTCTGCATAGCTGACAGAAACAAAACTGTTTGGCATTGCCCTCCATGACTCTGTCAGGAAGAAGGGAAAGATGTGACGGCTGTTTACTGTGTGGGGAGTACCAGAGAGAGAGAGACAGAGAGAGAGAGAGAGTGAGAGAGAGAGTGAGTGAGTGAGTGAGAGAGAGAGAGACAGACAGAGAGAGAGAGAGTTAGTGAGTGAGAGAGACAGAGAGAGAGAGAGAGAGAGAGAGTTAGTGAGTGACAGAGACAGAGAGAGAGAGACAGAGAGAGAGAGAGTGAGTGAGAGTGAGAGAGAGAGAGTGAGAGAGAGAGAGAGAGACAGACAGAGAGAGAGACAGAGAGAGAGAGAGACAGGAGAATGGGGACAGATGGGATGCATACTCTGCCTGGTCATGTGTCTCACTGCTCAGTCAGCCAGTCGCCCCAGCGTTCACATTTTCATAATCAGTTCATAATCTATTTATGACTTAAATTTATAATTTCCGTAAAATTGTACATTGCCATTTAATGTGTTTATTTGTAATTATTTATTTTTCCCCAGTTATTTCTGTTTATATTTTAAAATTTTTCTTCTCATGTCTCTCTCCTCCATGGAGAAATGCCACATGACTGTGGTAATTCCTGCCTCTCTCAGATCCTGCTGATGTCCACAGATGAGCGGGACAATTATTAGCTCAGTGGTGAAAGTGGTTCTGTCTTATTGTCACAGATGTTGGTCAGTACCTGTTTGTCTGATCTCCTCATGAGCTGTCACACAGCATCCTGCTCCCCTCTGGTCTCACTCTCTCTTTCACTTGTTTGCTTGTTTTGCATTGTCATTCATATAAATATTCACCCGTTTTTAGGGCATATACTCACATTGACATGTTTCTAATGACCAATCTGAGCTGATGGATTGTGATGTGAAGCGACAGACGCATTAGCGAGTGTGAGATGGAAGGATGTGAATTTAACGACAGGGTTTGTTCAGTAGAGCTGTGCTCAGAGCGTTGTCACTGCTCATCAGTGCCCGGTTCCCTGATGTTTTCAGATTCTGTCTTAACACTCGGCATCACTCAGAGCATCCATCAGGAGCTCAGAAAGAAACAGAGACCTCCATAGAATTTCAGCATCTTCTCGTGAATCGCACCAAACAGAAGGACTTTATAGACAGACCTTGTAAATACTGTGAGATTATTGCAAAGTCCATATTCCTATAATCAATACAGCACACACACACAGACACACACACATACACATATCCAGGTCTTTACAACTGTTCTAGTGTTCAAACACACACACACACACACACACATATCCAGGTCTTTACAACTGTTGAAGTGTTCAAACACACACACACACAGAGTACAAATGGTTTAAAATAATTCAGTGGAAGTCTCTATCAGTGACAGTGATTTTATGCCACTGTTCCTCTGGATAGAGACCCAGCACAAACAGGAAAAGGAAAATTATGTTTGCACTTATCCATTCCCTAAGATCATTTAACTCAGTTTTGATGTGAAATGTCATGTTGGTTAGGTATTATGTTTGTGTGTATATATTTATATTTATATATTCCCTAATTGATGTGTTGTATTGTTTATATTTTATTATTTTATTAACTTTGCTCTCTAGCTAACTGCCTGACTATTCTTTTAAGCGTTTAGAACCGGTAAAAAAACAGCCTGTGTGCTAGTCCTGACAGAGGAATGCGTCACGCCCCCACTTTAAGCACGGCATGGGCGGCTGGACCCGGGAGGAGGGGGGGTTCAGTACTCGCACTCAGCCTAGAACACTGGTCGGTCCCAAATGTGGCTGTTACTAAGCAACAGAGAGCCTTATTTAGGACTTTCTTTAATTCAGATAATGGGTCAAGCTGGTTCTCCCAGGGGAGGGATGAAGGGAAATCAGTTTCAGTCAATCTGGTCTAGACACACTGTGTTCCCTGAATGGACAGCCAGCAAATCTAGCATTAAAAACACCCAGTGAAACATAGTAGACATCGATTAATACGGAGGTGCTCAGGTCTGGCCCTTGAAGCTGATTTCTGCCCGTGAAACAGGTGTGTCAGAGACACATAGTGTTTCACAGACACAAAATCCAATCAGATTTATGGATTTAAGGGGCCTGAATTGTGTACCTTTGTACTTACTTACTGAACTTTGGCTAACGTGAACAAATTCATACAGTCCATCCACTTCTAAGAGAAATTCTAACAGACACTATAAACATACTTTATACGCAGTGTGCCTTCCTCAGGACAGATGGACTTTCCCGCACTACCATCGTAAAAAGCATACACTGGAAAAGCATCACCACGAATGGTGTAGACTATAATAATGATCCGATACAGTCTGGTGAGATTTGTGAGAAAAGGAAGACTTTGGCATGTTTCAAGTTCTTCTGTGTTAACCAGGAACACGTACACACAGCATATAATCTGAAGAACTGTCACGTCTTAAAACAACCATGTTGGCTGAATATCTCATCTCTGTATTAAAGTGCTTTTTGCAGCCTGGCTGGATTTGTCCTTTGGGCCCAGTTCACCTCTCTGTCAGCACAGCTTCCCTCGATACCGCCTGGGACTGAAGTTAGCTTTCTTTTGTCTCTCTCTCTCTCGCGCTCCTGGCTCTCTCCCGCGTCCTCCAACGCTACGCTAATCCGCTGCTGCGCGGTAAGCCCGCTCTCTCGCCCCACTCGGTCAGCTGCTGATCTGAGACCAGTGGGTGAATCTTTAATGTGAACGTGACCACCAACACTCAAGTCGGAGCTCTGATGGAGGTGATTGGATGGGGGGGGGGGGGGCAAGACTGTTTCTGCGATTTCATTCTTATAACATCCACTTATGTCATTGCATGCATGGGAATTATTTTCTTTCTTCTTAACCAATGGAAAGATCTCAGTGTTTCTGTTAAAGTGACAATAATAAATATGTTCATGTCCAAGCTGAATTTGTCTCATATTCTTGACACCATTGAGACACTGAAGTCTGATCTCAGAAAAACATCAAAACAATGTTTCATTTTAATGCGGTAATGGTTCCTTTTAATGAGAGTTTAAGAGATAACCTTCCATGGACAGACAAGCCTGTAAGAGCTGTAGATTTATTCTGGATTAAAAAACAAACACACAAACCAAAAAAAAAAAACCACGGTTTGATGTACACGTCCAGAAACTGACTCTCAAGAGTTTACTCTTCACTGAGTAATAATCACACAGTACAGTGTTTAATGGTCTGGTAGCATGCACTGCAACTTCTCCATAGGAAATAAGACAACCTAACCTCTCTCATCTATCCATAACATTAATTTACTGATGAAGGGTTCATTTTTTATAGAAAACATGCTGACTAACAGAACAATGTGCAGTCTATCTTAAATAGCTCTCTTTCTACTCGGAGAAGTGTGTGAGTCAGCAAGAGGCCCCCTCCCTCCATCTGAACAGAGTCATAGTATCCTTGCAAATTTTTGTTACAGTACAAAGCAGACATGAAAACTGCTTCCTTAAAAGTCTGAAATATTCTCATTGGTTCTGTGATTTCTGTGGTCCAATAGGATCAGTGCTTGGTGGTCTGTTGACAAAGGGGTGCCACTGGCCCTGAATGCTAGGGCTGTTCGTGTGGAAGGGTTTACGGATGCGAATGATATCCAGGCCGGATTGGTCAGACAGCTTGGTCACCAGTTCGGAGATTTCCTGCTTTGTTTTATTGGTGATGATCTCCTCTCTCACTGAGCCATTGACTGCAGGGACAAAACCAAACAGTCCACCACACGTATGAATTTTATAGTCAAAATACAACACTGACAGTTTCCAAAAACGGGAATTCATAAACGTACATTAAAATCCGTTGTGCGCAGAGACACGACGTACACGCAGACATTGCATACTTTAGGTTTTCAGGTTAAAGCTGGTACTAACTTGACAATAAACAGAATCCTAACACAATGCATTTGATACATTAATTCCACATACCAACAATCGAATCGAAGTGAGGTGAAACTTACGGTATTCGGCGACTATTTTGGGGATTCTGCAGGGCTGGGGAGAGACGTAAACCACAGTTCCTGGGTTCTTCTTCGCGAAGTCCACAACACCTTCCTCTATGAAGTTCCTATATCAAAGGACATTAAATCAACGGGACTTGAATCTGCGCTCTATCTATCAGCTTTCCAAAAGAGAAGACGATTGCTTTAATTTTTACATCAATTCTATGTTATTTGTGTCATTTCGGATTAATGAGGCCGACTAGGTCGTATGAAATAGTTGAACATTTAACGCAAAGACACACAGTTATGCATACGAATGAAATGAAATCGTATGAAATGGTTGAAATTTTAACGCAAAGACACACAGTTATGCATACCTGGCTCCTAAAGAACTCTGGCCGTTCTTGGAGAAGATCAGCGACATGCGTTTTAACTGACACACGTACCGACCGACTCCATTCTGAAGAACGTTTTTTAAAAAGCGACTCGGCGTTCCTCGTGCAGTCATATCAGTACTAATTTAAGACAGGCATGCGGTAATGTAACAAATGTTGTATTTATTTGCAATTCTTGCAAAATGTCACCGGGTTCTAGCCTCGTCGTACAACATAGAGGACAACCCGTGGACAACATTCGGTACCTCAAATGAGAGAGTCCGGGTAGAAACAAGAAACAGACATCTTAACAAAATAGCGGTTTAAACTTCCATTTATGGAGATGCGTATTGAATTATTTACGCTACTGTTATTTTACTATACATATATAACATGAAAAATATTTAACTGAAGTTCAGAGTTAACGTTTCACTTGGACTCGTTTTATCCTAGAAATTCAAAGCCTTAATTTTGTTTCACACGGACTTATTTTGAAACACCGAGGTACTTACGTGAGTTTAGTAGGTCAATTTTTCGCAGGTAGGCGCGCTTTCTTCGACTAGAGTTTTATTATACTGTAACTTTAGCTGAGTTTATATATTTCAGTAGTACACTCGAGGAATTAATGCGAATGGTAAGAGGGACTAGAAAAGCTAGAATAGTTTCTTTCTATGTTTCTTGTGCAGAACTGAATAACTCGTTAGCAGAGTGATCTTGGCAGCGAACGAAAGGGTCATAACATTCCACAGTGCTATTTGTGTGTGACATCTGGTGCCTTTGTCGTCTTTGGTTAATTCAGTGCTCGTTTCAAGCAACTTCTCCCGTGATGTCCGCTTTTTGTACTTCAGATCTCATGCTCTGAGGAGATTTCTCAATGTGGAGGACGTGGTCCGTTAGGAGGGCAGTCCGTCTCTGGCACGTGGCGGGCTGCAGCTCCTTACGATGCGCTCGACCTCCTCTTCCTCCTCCTCAGAGGTTCTTTTTCTCCTACAAGCTTTCACAATGTTCCTCGTCATTCCTGTCCCCGGTTTGGTCTTCCCCTCGGTGGAACCACCCTTTGGAAGGACTGCAGGTTATAGGGGTCGTCAGTTGCTGCAGAACCTCGAAGAAAGACGTCAAATCAACAATAGATTTCCCTATTCACCCTGTCACGGTAACAGACATCAAACAGTACCTTCGCTCCAAAGAAATCCCCTTTCACGATGGCTATAGCTGCTTACATACCCCCAGTATATTTTTGGAACCCAGAGCAGGTGCTCCAGAAGGAACCGGAAAAGAAAAAAATTACTCCATGTTCATTGATAAAACCACGGGGCACTTCCTCTGTAAGGAGACGCTTGTGGAGGGGAGTTGGGAGGACCTGCAAGACTGTTTGGAGGTGATGCGGACAGCAGGCCAGGCTTCACTCCACCCAGGTGTGCTGGTGGGATACCCCGAGACTTTGGAGGAGCGAGAGGAGCGAGAGATGGAGCTGAAGGAGGTGGAGAGAATCTGGAACAGCTCGGTTCCTTTCTCCGACCTCCCTGAGGAGGAGGCGCAGCTAGTTAAAACCATGTTCCAGATCGAGAAGCTCTCCAACGCCACGCTGAAGAAATTCAGGGTGAGGTTCTTCAAACCCACAAAGAGTCTGGTGTTTCCCTGGTTCGGGGGACCCGGCTCAGGTCTGCGGGGAGTCAAACTGTTGTCTGCAGCCGTCAAGGACGGCGCGCAGGTAGTCTACACCGAGGCCACCGTCCCCAAATCCTCCGGTTACCACAACCTGTTCGGACTGCACTTGGTCGGACACAGAGACGTGGAGGTGGTGCTAACTGGGAGGGAGATCGACAGCATGGCAGTCAGTCAAGCCACCAGTTTACCCACTGTGGCTCTGCCCAGGGGCGTCAGCTGCCTGCCCCCCATTCTCCTGCCCTACCTCGAACAGTTTAAGAGGGTGACGCTTTGGCTGGGCGGGGACATTCGGTCTTGGGAGGCTTCCAAAATCTTCTCCCGCAAACTGGGCCTGAGGAGGTGTTCCCTGGTGCGGCCCGGCGATTTCCAGCCCAGTCCGTGCGAGGCGCTGACCCAGGGAAGGAACCTGGCCCGGATCATCAAAGCCTCCATCCCGGCCGCCCACAAGTCCATCGTATCCTTCCGCCAGCTTCGGGAGGACGTGTACGGGGAGCTGGCCAACACCGAGCAGGTGGCCGGGGTCAAGTGGACCCGGTTCCCTGAGCTCAACAAACTCCTGAAAGGACATCGCAAAGGAGAGCTCACCGTCTTCACAGGTCCGTGCTCTGTAGCCGCTCAGAAAGACCAGTATGGGTGATATTCAGACCTCGTGTGATTGTGCTGCTAGTGTAGTTTATCCCTATATACGTGTTAAAGGCCGGTATGACAGGCTCGAAAAAAGCCAATGACTTCAGTAGCCGCCTTACCAGAGTTCATTAAAAAAAATATACGCCCACACACACACACCCCACACACACACACACACCCCACACACATAAATATAAATATATATATTATTCTTCTCTATCACACTTACTCTTTTTTTTTTTTTTTTTGCTCTGAAGTCATATGGGGGTGAGGTTACATTTAATTGTTTGTTCCCTCATTCATTCTGCGTGTTAAACTCTCATATTTCTGTTTGCGTGCGTTCAGGTCCGACGGGCAGCGGTAAGACCACGTTTATCAGCGAGTACGCTCTGGACCTGTCCACGCAGGGCGTCAACACCCTGTGGGGAAGCTTTGAGATCAACAACGTGCGTCTGGCCAAGATCATGCTGACGCAGTTCTCCATGCAGAGGCTGGAGGAGAACCTGGACCAGTACGACGCCTGGGCGGACAAGTTTGAGGAGCTCCCCCTCTACTTCATGACCTTCCACGGACAGCAGAACATCAAGTAAACACGCAGCACGCCGTACACAAGAAGAAAAAAACAAAAACAACATATGCTTTTCTGTCGTTTTTCATTTCCGGGACTCCCTCCAAACGTGGTTTTGAAGTATTTTTTTTTTAAGCGGTTTTATTTAGTGTCATTGAAAAACTTTCTGCTGATCTAAACATGTCTGTGATGTTTAGAAGATGTTATGGTTTTCTTTCTTAAGCACTGACGTTTGCTAAAAGATCCATTGGAGTTATTTTAAACGTTTCCACTCATTGAGCTGTATTGGGATCCAGCTGTAAGTGGGTTACAGCCTCACTTGTACCCATAACTGTACCTGTACCCATAACTGTACCTGTCGCTTTAGCTGTACCCATAACTGTACCTGTCGCTATAGCTGTATCCATAACTGTACCTGTACCCATAACTGTACCTGTAGCTGTAATTTAAAGAAGTGTGACTGGGATCGTTGTGTTTTTTCTCCTCTCCTCCTCCAGGGTGGTGTTGGACACCATGCAGCATGCGGTGTACATGTATGACATCAGCCACGTCATCATCGACAACCTGCAGTTCATGATGGGTCAGGAGCATATATCTGTGGACAAGTGAGAAACTTGCTTACATTCATACGTCAAATCATCATCTGTGATTCTTCTGCAGGAAGAAACTCCCTACAGTCAGACTCACCACATTTACATCAGTGCCACTCACTCCTGCTCTTGGAATATTACACATTAAGTTTACACAATTAAATTATAAAATATTTTGGGCAAAATATTATGAATGTTTTGATGGATTATACATTTTCTGTCTGATTGATGATAATGAAATGTGTTTTAAAAAAAACATACAGGGCGTAACATACATTTTCTTGTCCCAGGTTTGCTGTGCAGGATCATATCATCGGAGCTTTCCGTAAGTTTGCCACAAACAGCTGCTGTCACGTGACTCTGATCATCCATCCCAGGAAAGAGGAAGACGATAAGGAGCTGCAGACAGCGTCGATCTTCGGCACGGCGAAGGTCTGTGCGCGGTCAGAATCTCACACACGTCCGCTCGTTATCATACTCACAGCACTGATAGAGAAGTGTCCAGATGTTTAGGCATTTCAGCTAGTGGTCTAGTCATTTGAACTATGTAATGTGTATATATATATATATATATATATATATATATATAGATTATTCTGACGGGGGCCTGAGATAGTATAAGGCAAACACCAATCAAGTCTCTCTCTCCATTGGAGTGAGTTGTTGTCATATGTATAGTTTGTCTTCATTATTACACGCGTCAGACTGACAATGCATGTGTACCAATCAGAGATCAGTGCAGTATAGGTTTTAACCACTCAGAAGCCTTAAAGCTGAAGTAGATCCCTGTAGACTTCCAGTGTGATTAATCTGTCATCTAATGAAGCTTCAGGTTAGACTTTTCTTATGGAAAGGGCTATG
Source organism: Chanos chanos (assembly GCF_902362185.1). Lineage (NCBI taxonomy): Eukaryota > Metazoa > Chordata > Actinopteri > Gonorynchiformes > Chanidae > Chanos > Chanos chanos. Next base: position 50,725,169 of record NC_044499.1, on the reverse strand, counting down.
CAAATCTAGTTTGTCATTGTTAACATTGATTAATATGGGTATGAGTTTACCTTTGAACTAAGTAATGATCTGCAAATGAATGTTTTACATATCACATACTGTCAATCATCTGAGGACCCCTCCCACCCCTGTCCGCAGGCCAGTCAGGAGGCAGATAACGTGCTGATCCTGCAGGAGAAGAAACTGGTGACGTGTCCCGGCCGCAGGTCTCTCCAGGTGGCCAAAAACCGCTTTGACGGAGACGTGGGGATTTTCCCGCTCGAGTTCAACAAGTCCGCTCTGACCTTCTGCGCCCCGGTCAAGAGCAAAAGCAAACTGCGCAAGGTCAAACTGGACAAGGCGGAGGGCGCGGAGAACCCCGAGGACACGAAGACGAAAGAGGGGGCACAGACGGCAGTAAAGCCCCCCAAAACGCCCAAGACGGTGAAAGGTCGCGCAGAAGGAAAGAAAGGAACAGAGGGAGAGGGCAAGAAGCCTTAAACGGAGACGGATGGATAAACGGGAAAAAAAAAAAAAAAAGAAGGGGGGGGGGACGGGATGTGAGGTCACATCTCAAACGTGTAAGGCTGTGAAACACACACATTGTCGTCCATGGCGACGCAGGTCAGAGGAGAACGGGAGAAGTGTCATAAATAACGCGTCGGCACCACATGGTTGGTGTTGCTCTCGGTCATCACGTCGCTATAGAAACAGTGAAATTAAGCTACGCAGGATCTGGGTATTAAGAGACATGTTCTTCTTAGTTTCAGTTGGGTTTTTTTTTATCAGGTCTCTACGCTGCCAGACCGGACTGTGATGGATTTCTTGTCAGTGTGTCTGATAAGAGACTGAATAGATGGATGAACTGAAGGACCTCTGTGAAGGTAAAAGGAAAGGAAGTGAACAGGGAAAGAGTGATGTAACTAAAACACTGAAGTTGTTCCACTGGAGACTTTTGATCCGTTTGTGTTACCTGTGTTAAATGGAGGAGAATACCAAAGGTATTGAAAAGGTGAAAGCGGTGAGTTTATGCTGAGCAGATCAAAGTATTGACTGAATGAAAGCACTTATTCTCAAATGTCAAAACATTGGCAGTTGACCCGAAAGTAACGTACAAACGCCCTCTAAGAATTGATTCGTGGTCGAGCCTTTCTTAAGCTCGGGAGGTGATGAATGTTCTATATGGAATCTAAAAGAGACAGGTATTAAAGAGAAGATACAACTATGTGGATGTCTGGCGCATTAAAAATGTGATAAAGTGTCATATATTTTTCAGTGTTTTATACCGTGTATGACAACTACTGATTCATACTATAACCAATAAAAACTTTAAGCTAGAATGATGTGTCAGATTTGTACTATGTCACCAATGCCGATGAGAACATTACTCATTTAAACTCATTTAAAACTAAACTGGTGGAAAATATCCTCTGTCCTGTCTTACGTATGTGTTAGATACATCAAAGATTTAATTATGAATACGTTTACGAAAGTCGTTCGTATTTTAACCACAACTATTCTACTACCTTGATGGACACAGTACAGCACATACCAGTCATAGCGGTTCTGACTGTAGCCACACGGTGGCAACATTGTGCTACCACAGTATTAGTCCAATGGCTATTGGACCAGGCAAGACCAATCAAAACGATGCGCAAAATCAAGGAAGTCAAATGTGTGACGAGTAGTTTTTGGGAGAGACAGTGTGGAAATCGTTGCAGTTGACAATATATTTTACATCGAAACAAAAAATAGTCATCATTCTGAGGGAGTGAAACCATAGCCGTTTGAAAGTGTATGCTTGTTGTTTTAACCCAGAGTGAAGCGAATGATTCAGATGGCCGTTTAAACAAAGTAAACTTTGAGAAGGTAAACAGTTCACACTGGTCAGCTGACTATTATAGGTCCTTGAACTGAATTATTTATCGAGAAATTGAAGTGCCAGCATTTCTCGAACGCTATGGCCGAAGCCTTCAACGTTCCTAGTGTTGCAGAATTAGTTGCGGAGGCACGACGTGTGTACCAGGAGAACTTCGGGGGAGATGGTCCTGATATTGCGGTGTGCGCCCCGGGTCGGGTCAACTTGATCGGTGAACACACTGATTATAACGGAGGATTTGTCTTGCCAATGGTAGGCCCTGAACAAAACCCCCCAACTTGTATCAAAGCCGTTTTTTATGCTCTTCCAGTACAATTGTGTATATTGGGATACATGTATGGAAAAGGTACTGAAAAGTAACTTGGCTATATGTATTGAATGGACGGACAGGTGACCCGATGAGTCCAGCGGTGTGTGTCACATGTCTTTGATGGTCAGTGTTATCTTCATATAGAGGTTTACTTAGTGACATTTGATATTCAAAACTCCATGACTCAAACAAACAATGCAAGGCGATTAGTACAGATAGACTATGTCTAATTGCTCGCTAAAATAATGCCGTGTTCCCCGTACTGGGATTCATCGTGCTTCACACTGAAACGCTATGATGCAGTTTTGTTGTTGTTGTTTTTTTATCGGAAGGCACAAAATAAATTAGAAAATTTTGTTTTTTTATTTGTTTGTTTTTAAAACCGTCCTTCCTAATTTTCCAAGGCCTTGCCTATGGTCACAGTTGTGGTCGGCAGCCGAAGCACGGGCCGAAGTTGCTCCATCGTAACAGTGACCGAGGGGGCGGGTGAACTCCGTAAAGTGGACTTCGATCTGCCGACTGCCGATGCCCCCCTGACGCGCGGCCAGCCCAGCTGGGCGAATTACGTTAAAGGAGTGGTGCATCACTACAGAGGTAACACGATCGATGTCTCTTCGGCGCAGTCGGACAAACCACGACTAAAATAAAATAAGATTGTATGTGAAGCCAAAGAGAGTTTTATTTCACCTATTTTTTTTTTTTATACCTTAAATGGTATGGTTATAACGAGCAGAAACTTAGAGCGAAGTTATAGAATTACATGGGATTTAATCGTGTAATCCTCTCTAGGCTTAATTAATATCCAGCAGCCTACTCTACCGTGGCCTTTAGAGAGTGTAGCATTTCAACTTTCATTGCATTGTTTTATGAGAAGCTGACATGTACCTGAATTTGAATTCGTAAACCTGCCATTTTGTACTATTTTAACCACACAGTTCTCCCTCTCTCTCTCCCGTCTCTGTCTCGTCCTGCGTAGCCCAGCCCTTGCCTGGGTTTAGAGCCGTCATAGCCAGCAGTGTCCCTTTGGGAGGGGGTTTATCCAGCTCCGCATCGCTGGAAGTCGCGACATACACTTTCCTCCAGCAGCTGAATCCTGGTAAGACGAGCCTGTCGTATAATCACTTTATGATCACGCATTAATCGGCTGATCACACAGATGATATGGTGTCCATAGTGGATCATTAACCCGGTGAAATGGGCTGATCTCTGTTCTGTTTCATTTGAGCAGTCTAATGGATCTGCAGTGAGACCTTATTATCTGTGTAACCCAGGACCGGGGACTGGGTCGAGCCTGTTCTAGCATGCATCACTGAAGTGTCCACTCTGTGGTTTTGCTGAGACGTCTGCTGACGATAGCGTAGATGAGAGATGCAGGGAACACTGTACCAGGTGGAAAGTGAGTGTTATGACATCGTTATGTTTCGTGTCCGTACCCACAGATGACGGTGATAAAGTGGCAAAGGCCCTGGCATGCCAGCAGGCTGAGCACACCCACGCCGGCGTGCCCTGTGGCATCATGGACCAGTTTGTGTCCGTCCTTGGCAAGGAGGGTCACGCCCTGCTTATAGACTGCAGGTAGAGTGCTTCACACACACACACACACACACACACAAACAAAGATAATCAACCACATAAATACATCATTATCGGCGCTCACTCGAAGTCGAGGATGATGGTCCTCCTGGGGGGGGTCCTTATTGTGGGTCTTCAAATGACTGAAGAGGCCAATTGTGGTACCACAGACTCTCTTGCTGTGTGGGCACTGATGTGAGGTGCTGGAAGTGGGGTGTGGGAGAGCGTTTTTTGGGTGGGGACCCTCTCCGTTCTTTGCTACTGCTTGACTCTGACAGCCTGTTGGAGATCGGCTTCATAGAGTGTGGCTCCTTCATGCAAACTGTTTCTCTATGTGGTTCTGTTTTGACCAAGGTCTTCCCAGTTAGAGCTATTTATGTGGAATTTTTTGAGGTGGATCCTGATGTTGTCCTTGAAACGCTTTTTCTGACCTCCAGGAGCTCATTGGCCAGCATCTAGTTCTGAGTAGAAGACCTGTTTTGGGAGGCGTGTGTCAGGCATTTGCATTGCATGGCCTGTCCATCTCAGCTGGTGTTGAGGGCAGTGCTGTTGATGTTTGCTTCCTCAAGAACACTGATGTTAGTGCACTTCTCTTTGCAGCTGATAGGCAAGATTTCTCACAGACATCTCTGGTGGTAGGTCTCCAAGACTCTTATATGCCTACCGTAAGTGGTCCAGGTCTCTGCACCAGATAAAAGAGTGGGCAAGACAACTGCCTTGTAGACCAGTAGCTTGGTCTTTGCAAGCAGGTCAGAGTTTTCAAAGACTCTTCTACGGAGCTTTGCAAAAGCCCCACTGGCACAGCAGGTGTGATGGTGTACCGTGCTGTCGATGTCTGCCCGTGAGGAGAGGTGACATCCAGGGTGGGGGAACTGGTCCACATTTTCAAGGCTTACGCTGTCAATTGTCATTGTTGGTTGGGGTGTGGAGGAGTCTGGTGGGGGCTGATGGAGAACTTTGGTCTTTTTTATGTTCATGGCCAAACCAAGGAGTTTGTACGTCCTGGCAAAACCATCAAGTATGCACTGAAGATCTCTTCCTGTGTGGGTGACGATAGCATAAATACACAAACACAAACACACACACACACACACCAGCATGTGCCACCTTCTGTTCTGACTCCATGTGTGAGGGTACACACGTCCAGTTTGATTGGTGGTTGTATGTACCGTCACTGTCACTGCATGTATCATTGTATGTATTGTGACTGTTGGTTGATGTTGTAATGATGCAGTAATTATTTGTTGTTCTCAGGTCTTTGGAGGCCACCGCGGTTCCTCTGTCTGACCCTGGGCTGGTTGTCCTCATTACCAACTCTAACGTGAGACACGCTCTGACCGGCAGCGAGTACCCCACACGCCGCAGGCAGTGTGAGGAGGCAGCAGCCGTCCTGGGCAAGAGCAGCCTTAGAGAGGCCACACTACAGGACCTGGAGGGTGAGAGAGAGACAGACAGACAAACAGAGAAAGAGAGAGAGAGAGAGACAGACAGACAGACAAACAGAGAGAGAGAGAGTGTTAGAGAGAGACAGTCAGAAAGAGAGAGAGACAAAGAGACAGACAGACAAACCGAGAGAGACAGAGAAAGGGAGAGAGAGAGAGGGAGAGACAGAGAGACAGACAGACAAACCGAGAGAGACAGAGAAAGAGAGAGAGAGAGAGAGAGACAGACAGACAGAGAAAGAGAGAGAGAGAGACAGAGAAAGAGAGAGACAGAGAGAGAGAGAGAGACAGAGAGAGAGAGAGAAAGACTATTTTGAGAAGTGTGACCTGTTATAGGAGATCATTTCTCACACTTTGCTGAGGTCTCTGTGGGTGTCACACACACGGACAGTCTCACATGGGTATTTTTCTCTCTCTGCCATTTGTGGTTAGTTTGAGGAAATGTCTAAAAGTTACCGTCTTATTCCCATGACAAAACAGGTTATGCCTATGCACTGTTTACAACAAAATTATGACTATGAAATAACAGCAAATGTTTTGGGGGGGCAAAACATTTCCAGACCACTAACACACAAACCAGACATGAAAAATGCTAAAAAGAGTAACTGAAGCTCTCTTAGCCACTTGTACTTGTGTGAGGCCAAAAATTTCTCTGAAATTTATTTTATCCCTGAAATTAACATGAATTCTACATATTAATGCACAGAAATTCCTCTTTTTTTGGGTAAATAATGAATCCTTTTTTTTTTCCTGAAAACGTAGTTTCCTGTAAACATGCATGAGTGCGTGAATGTGATTCTTTTTCATGCGTGTGACCTGTGTGTAACTCATAGTGAGTACGTTTTAACGAAAATGAAGCTGTTTTGTTTTAAGCCGCCAAGGCTCGTTTGGACGACGTCACCTATCGCCGAGCGCGTCATGTGATTGAGGAGATCGCCCGCACCGCGCAGGCGGCCGAGGCGCTTAAGAGAGGGGCGTACAGAGAGTTCGGAAAACTCATGGTGGAGAGTCACAACTCTCTCAGGTGGGACATCACACAGCCAATCAGAAAGTTTCAAAATCAGACATTTCTTAAGAAACAACTAAAATCTGATTAAGTCTGGCCGTCAGTGAAAGCACGTCAGACTAAAACAATTAGCGAGAATCTTTCCGTTAAAAATTTCATTTTAAAGTGAAGTCTCAGATCTGGTTACGGTTTATGTGACTCACAAATGTCATTATTGTAAAGAGAATCAGACTATCAGCAAAGCCAATTAAAGACACACTGGCCGAGTGAGACCTGCAGACTGGCTCATATTGCTAGTGACTAATGGGGAGAAACAGGATCACAGAAATCTAGGGCATTAATTCTCTCTCTAGCCTCTGTTTGATTTGGCCTCGGTGAACAGGCAGAATGATTGCATGTCTCGCCCATTGGTGAGCTGGCAGAGTGAGCATTTGTCTTGCCTGACGGCTGCGCTCCACCACAGGGACCATTATGAGGTGAGCTGTGTGGAGCTGGATGAGCTGGTGGCCGTGGCCATGGAGGTGGAGGGTGTGTTTGGGAGTCGGATGACCGGGGGAGGCTTTGGAGGGTGCACTGTCTCTCTGGTCCAGGCTGATGCTGCAGACAGAGCCATGCAGCACATTAAGGTAAACAGCAGCCTGGGACCTCCCTGTTACATACACATTGGTATTGTTATCATATATTACATACACATTATTATTGTTGTTTTTTCATTGTTTGAGTACAGCATCAACACTTTTTCTTTCTGTCTATCTATCTATCTATCTATCTATCTATCTATCTATCTATCTATCTGTCTGTCTGTCTGTCTATCTATCCATCTATGTTTCTATCTCTGTGTCAATTTTTTTACTTGTTTATTTGTATATGTCTAATCTCTGATCTGATTTATACAAGCAGTGTGTGTGAGGATTATGATACTCTGATGAAGTAAATGTCCCGTTAATTAAACCATACCATAGCACAACTAGAAAATGTCTTTGGGTTGTCCCGACAACACTTTTGTTGTCATGACGACAGTAGAGTAACTGATCAACTGAGATGTAACCGATAACTCATAACAGCCAGAGGTGTCTCAGAATAATATGACAACAGTTATTTTACGGGTTTATTGATCTATCATTGGTCTTTTACCTAATCAACTGTTTTTTGTTTGTTTGTTTGTTTGTTTAACAGGAGAGATACAGTGGATCACCCACTTTTTACATCACTTCCCCATCTGAGGGGGCACGGGTCCTCAGCCTCTGAATCACAAACACAAAACAGGAAAATACTTGAACAAAAAACCCCCAAACACCTTAGAGGTGACTTCGATGCTTTTTATGCAGAGAGCTTTTTATGCAAAGTGACTTGCTTTTTGGTGCCAAATTTTCAATGCGCAAAACTGATGAAGTGTACAGTAAAGATTTTTTTTTTCTTTTTGAAATAAACACATTCAAAAGATTTTCTCAGTGTTTGCCTCATTGCCCTCTTTACTGTGTTGTTCACTAGAGTCTAAATTTACCAGGGAGTGTGGGGCCACAGAGGCATTCTCAAGTACTGCCTGGTTTCACATGTAAGACTTACCACATAAAGTGAAACTATCGTATGTTACGTTCACTAATATTACGGTCAACAATCTCTAAGCGCCGACTCAACCATTACAGATAAGGCAGTTAAATACGGTTTGTACAATATCAGTCTTCTATCTCATTTGTTTCTTCTGGGTGATAATAAAGATTAATTTTCATTACTCATAGACTAGTTTTATGGCATGACTGCCCCCGTACTAGGTGTAATAATCAAAAAGAAACAGGTCGCATTAGACTGTATGAAGACCTGAGACGTTGAACAAATCACTTTGAAACATCGAACAATGTATGCCCATTACTTTAGACGGGCCGACGATTAGACATATCCAAGAAAGATATAAAACACCTTACGTCTCTCGTGGGATGCATTTACGCACATTTTGAACTCTTAAATTTCGTCTGAAATTTTTGTCTTCCCACCCCCCAGTAACTGCGCGAGACAGTTCATTATCAAATGCCGTCTAGGGCGAGTTGAAAACGCGTCGCTTGCCCCCTGCTGGTGGGAAGCTGAACTGTCCCGGAAGAACGTTGATGTAGGAGGAGCAATAAGGTTCGGGCAGTTCCATTAAAAATCATCAACCGCTCACACGGGGCAGAGGCAGCAGGAAACACCGAGGCTGCCACCGTTGGGCGCAGCCAAACAAACCAGCCAAACGCCTTGGACTGAAAGGGAAACCGTACGTTAATTTATTTCCTAATTGTAAATAGTTGTTTCCTCATCATTTCTGCATAGTTTTTGGTCGGCTAAGGTGAACTGTGTGATCGGAAGACCAAACGGAATAGAAAACTAGGGAGCCGTCATTAAGGTTTGTAAATAGTTGGAACAGCTGGGACATCGGCCGATCGAGCAGTCAGGTGAGTTCTCATGGGGCCCGCAGTATTGTACTATTAGCCAGGAGACGTTAGCTACAATAGCTACAGGTGTCGTCTCTGCACGGTTATTCTATGTGCCCAGCGAGTGCTAACCGCACATAGCTAATGGGCTGGGGCGTTATTAAACTAGATTAGTTGCAGGACCTCGAATCGCATGCTAACTCACACATTCTAGAAATGAGATCTTCCGCGTTGAAATGGGCTTCTCTGTTCAGTGAGTTACACGTAAACTAATGTTTAACCTACAATTCGTCAAATTAACCCTCAGATTTAGAAAAATCTGTTTGCTTGCCCCATCAGCAAAGTTAATTTGTATCAGTCACCGTCAGGTGAAGCGAACCAGGAAGGACGAAACTATGGGAAGAGCAGAGACAATTATGTTTATGTTCACCTTACCTACTCACGACTTGAGGTTTAGTTTCTAATCGTTATGATAGAAAATTTACGCAAGTCACAAGACTGAAAAATGTGTCGTTGACTGTTGCGCAAGTTTCAGTGTTACTGGGTCATTTAATTTGTAAATGGATGTTCGGTGGAAAGGTGTGTCACCTTTCCCCCAGGTGGACGGTTGTTGTGGTGGTTAAGTCAGGTGAGAGTTGGGTTTCAGTGCCGTGAAATGGCCACTGGGTTGACTTTGGGGAGGTGGGGTCGGGTAGCGAGGTGAAAGCTCTGCTTTACCGGTTAGGCAAGTTTGAAATTCGGCCAAACATGGAGCTCAGATGTGCTTGCTGGTTCAGTTGTTTTGTTGTTTTTTGCTCTGTTCGCTGTCTCGTGTGGTGGACGACCAAAATATGTCTGGGTCCATACTGCTGGCAGACAGATTTTAATAAAATTTGAAAGTTAATTCAGAAAGGAGGCTTGATCTTTATGGGTGTTCATATGACTATACTATTTGCTTCTCTGGTTTATTCATGAAAATGACACATAGACATGTGTTCATGTACACACTGTCCGTTTTTGCATTTTGTGTGAAGTTCATTTTAAGGGAACTAGCTGCAGGCTATGTTTCACCGAACTATTTCGCTGGCTGAACAGTTACATAGTTTTCCGTTTGACAAGGGTTTGCAAGAAGCAAGCAATATTTCAAAGCACACTTATTTCTCTCAAACAAGCGCCACGGCTGCTTTTGGGAGAAGTTTTAGTCAGTCATTTAGAGGCAGGTCAAAGTGGAGGTTTAGAGGAGATTCAAGGTTCAACTCTCTCTCTCTCTCTCTCTCTGATTACTCATTTGTGGTATATTGACGGTTGAATTGACTTGCGGCAGACTCGTTCTGTGCGCCACGGTCCTGGCCAAATACAATCTCAACCTACAAACCGAAGACAGGAAAGGAGTGAGTTTGTGGACAGACATCCTGTTGGACCCCACCCAAAAACTGACAAGATCTAATTTGTGTTTTCTGAGAGATGGGTTTGAGAGAGTAATCAAGGGCGGGGGGGGGGGGGGGGGGGGGGGTTGTTGTTGTTATTGTTGTCGTCGTTGTTGTTGTTTTCTTCTCGGTGTTGTAAAGTTCAGACCAGAGGAGGCTGTAACAGTAGTCCTGTGCTTGTGTGTGTAAGGGCTGAATCAGAGTGGACCACGTTCAGAAATCTCCTTCTCCTTTTTCTCTGGCCTGACTCTGTGTAGTGTAAGAGCGTCATGTGTTACTACTGCCGTGTTCAGTTACTGATAAATGAAGACACTGCAGGCCTGCGTTGGTGCTCCTCTCTCAGACCAGTTCCTCTGTGCATTAATGCAGAGGGAAGAGGGGTTTGATATTTGAATTAGGCTCTTTTTTTTTTCAGCCCGTGTGTGTTTCTTGTATGGAGGGCCAAAGTGAAGTTGTTGATTGTAAAAGGAAAAAAAAAATCGACTTCACATTTGAATGAAGATGTGAAACCTTTAATGTCTGGGATTTTTTTTTTCTTTTTCTGAAGCCTCAGACCAGAGAGCGGGAGTTTGAGTTCTACAGTGTTTGCCCTCATATAGCGGCCTGCATTTATGTTTTTATCATGGCCAATGTTGTCACCAACAACCGTTGGACTGGTTCTCTCTCGACGTGTGTGTAAGTGCAACAGTGTGTGTATATGTGGTAATTAGGGTGTGTTTGTGTGTGTGAATTAGAATGTAATCCTTTGGTGACATTACTACTTGACCTCTCTTCACCGGATGGACAATTTTCAATGTGTCGGAGCATCAGTCTCCTCTCTGTCCCTGCTTTCTCAGTCACCTGTCTTTTTTTTTTTTAATGGATTTCTGAGATGCCAGTCATTGTTCAAACTAACTTGCACTACGTTTCTCAGTAAAGAGTGTGTGTGTGTGTGTGTGTGTGTGTGTGAGAGACAGAGAGAGAGTCAGACGCAGACAGTTTACTGATAGCGTTTTAGTCATGTCGGCACAAGCCTGTAGCCTCCTCCTGGGAATCGCTCTCTTATTTATTTATTTATTTTTGACGTGAGAGTATGTGGAGAATGCAGTGATGTCAGAGCTGAGGGAGACGTTTAGCTGTAACACACACACACACATGCGCGCGCGCGCACACACACACACACGCACACACAGTTTTAATCAGGCCTGTGCGTCTAGACAAACACATTCACATAAATGCACATTAACGGGGTAAGAAGACATGGGTTTGCTGTGTTTGAGTTTGTTTGGAAAGTGTGATGGGGCCTGACGAAGAAAGGCGCAGACCACAATGCCACTTTACACGGGCTCTAATCTACTCCAGCCTTTTCAAATCCCCTCTCTGTGATGCATAAGCACAAACAGTATAACTTTGGGGAAGGGTGCTTTGCTTTGTGTGTTTATTCTGTTGATTGACGGATCACCCAAAAGACCCGGTCTTTTCGTTGTGTGTTTATTGTTTTGATTGACGGATCACCAAAAATAACTGGTCTCCTGTATGCAGATACACCTGTGGGGAGTATACCTGTCAGTGTCGGTTAAACTGCTGGCTGATGGCTGATACTGATGAGGATATGAGAACCAGGGAAATCCTGCCTTAGCACACACACACACACACACACACACGCAGGTGTGTAAGGGAGTGGAGTAGGTCACTGGCCATTGCCCTAAAAACAAAAGAAACTCACTCCTGTTTCTCCAGGCTGGCTGCGGTGTCCTCTCATTCAGGCCAGCTGGAGAAAAGCCAGTAAAGTCGTTAACACACAGAGGAGGTGCTTTCTCCTCCGCTCTGATAAATGTTGTCTGTTCCTGCTCCTTTTGTTGCCAGAGCTCGTCTGAATGCTGTTTAAAGAAAGCGTTTCAGGCCTGTACTGTTGTCCTGGTACAGAGGCTCCTCTGTGTGTAGGCTGGACGGACTCTCAGTTAGCTCTCGCTCTCTGTGGAGCCTGGACTCCTACCTCCACACCTCCTGACCCTGAGGTCAGTATAGTGAGCAACAGTTGTTGAACGGAGATGGAAAAACATGACGGAATTGTGACGAAGGCAAACAATCGTTCCAACTATGTTTTTAAACGTATTTTGAAGAAAAAAAAAGAAAAAAGAATGTTTTCACATGGGAGGGGTGTTGGGTTTTCCTTTAGATGAGCAGGCTTCCATGTACAAATACTTTTTAAACACACTTTTCTTAACTTTTTTCCCCTTCTACTATTGGTGCACCTCTGAGGAGCTGTACACAGTGCTCTGACTCTAAAGCTGTACACAGTGCTCTGACTCTAAAGCAATCCATTTTGGTTACAGTTTCCAGAATAGGACTGTCTGTGTGTGTGTGTGGTGTAAGTGGTAAGAGTGCATGAGTTGTTATGGCAACAAGATAAAGCGCTTTTTTTGTTTCATTCCGAATGTTTACATCTTAAGATGTGAATTGTGATGTTTGGATCATGGGGGGGGGGGGCATTCTGTTTTTCCGGCTTGGCCGTAGCTACCTGATAAAACCAGATTGCCGCATTAGACGCGCGTTTTAGTTATGCTGCGAGTCAGTACTCTGACAGAATCCCAGCAGACTCCCAGGTCAGCACTCAGGCTTCAGTTAAAATGTAACCTATTGTAGGTCTTGTTAAGAGAGACGTGGAACTGCTTCTGATCAGAGACAGTTCAGCTGAACCAGCTGCCTCTGTTGACATGGCCTGTGTGTGTGTGCGCGTGCGTGTGTGTGAGTGTGTGTCCGCGCATTTTGCTCAATTCAAGGTCACTTCTGCCCGTGACACACACAGAGCAGCGATCCTGGGAATATTGATTCTGGAACACTGTGACAGGTTTCTGTTTAACAAGCTAACGGAGGAGATAAGCTTAGATCCCATACTGAAACTCTCAGATTATACTGTTAAAAGAAGAAGAGGGGGGGAAAAGGGATGTGGAAAGAGACTTGGATCGGTCGTTCCGGACAATTGTGGCGTTAACAGATGATGGATCAATCAGCAGTGGAATAGATCAATACTCTTGATGGCCTCATCATTGGGCTGTTCAGTGATTGATTATCTCACACGTTCAGGACAGCTGGTCTCCATGAGGTCCTCTTCCCAGTCACGGTGCAGGCGTTTTTCCCCTCGCCACTGAGCTCTGCATCCACTCCCCCTGTTTGGAGCCACACGGAACGTTCATCGTTTTCCCTTTCCCATAAGTGCCATGGTATTTTTCCTAAGGATTAGACTTTGGTACACATCACGGCGGCAAAGTCACACCGTTGGCTAGAACACGGTGATGACAAGTCACATGAGTAGGCCCTGCGCATTTCTTTAGTCTCCTGTGAATGCTGGAGGGGTTTTTATTTTTTTATTTTTCACTGTTACAGCCTTTATGCTTGCGCTCTGCTCCCACGAGAGAGAGAGTCAGAGCAAAGCGAGAGAGGGCGATGACGTCATAATGGAAGCTGTGGAACGTCGAGTGGGTTCCGGACCCCTCTCGGCTCCCAGTGCAGTGGTCTGAGAGTCCCAGAGAGACGGAGAGAAGCATGCCCCCCCCTTTCAACCCACACCAGTCTGGGCGCTCCTAGCCTCAGCCCCATGGTGAAAGGAACTGTTTCCTCCTGACTTAATGACCGTCCCTTCCTCCGGCCGCTGAGTCTCAGGCTCCTGCTTCCTCCTCCTCCTCCTCCTCCTCCTCCTCCCGAGTCGGGGTACGAGCCTGTTCTTTTTAGGATCCCTCCCACTTTCTCGTCGTCCCTTAAATCACACGCTATCGCCCCTCCCCCCACCTTTACCCTCACACCCACATCAGACCCGAAAAAAAAGCCCTGTTTCTCTCCTCCCCACCCCCTCAGGCTGAGGTGACAGACCGTGGGTGTTGCTGTAGGAGTCAGAGTTTTGGCTGCTGACGAAATAGACTCCACTAACCAAGAGGAGTAAGTGGAGAAATATGTGTGTGTGTGTGTGTGTGTGTTTTGAGCCCTGAAGGAGTGAGTCACTGGCTTGGCTGTTTCGGGAGAAGTGATCCAGTCGGAGATTTCCTGTGTAATGAGAGAGAAATGGGTCGGTGGGTGGTGGCTTTGTTTTCGGATGAAACAGCACACTGAACTGAGGAGTGTGAATTCAATTCCCGATCAGGATTACCCTCTGCAAATGTGCCCAGAGCAAGACACTAAAGCCCCGGCCTCGTTCCACAGGGTGTGTGTGTGCGCGTGTGTGTGTGCGCGTGTGCGTGCGCGCCTCTCTGGTTGAGGACGTCCGATCCACGTATTACATGCAAATAAATCACAAAATGCAGAGTGTTTTGTGGCAGGAAGTGGAGCCCTGCTGCGTGCTGTGGACTAATCAAAGCGATGGAGATTAGGTTTTCCATCCGTGTTGCGGTTAGACCTGTAGTTGTGGTGAAAAGCCTTGTCTGTCATCAGTGGGAATTGAAGGGGAATTTCAGTCTTAATCCATGTCTCACTGAGAGGACCGGAGCATGTGATTTGGAGAGTTGAAATCATTCTGTGGTGTTGTGCCTGGTTTGGAAAATTTCGTCTGCATTCCCCTGGAAACTTTTTTTTCAGTTTTTTTGTCTGGTTTTTGAGTGCTCATATTTTTGCTGTAAACAGTGTAGTGATATGGGCAGGTTTATTTAGTCCGGGGGGGGGGGGGGGGGGGGGGGGCGGTGTTGATAAACCGTCACTCTGGTACTTCCTCAAACTAAGAACAAAAGACAGTAAATGAAGAAACACCTGTATAAGATCACAATACCAGCCATACACACTGTGTGTGTGTGTGTGTGTGTGTGTCTGTTTCAGGATGGGGGAGGCAGATCCTTAATAGTGTTTCTTTTGGATCATATTTAATGTTGTCTTTTCACTGCTGCCTGGAAGCACGTGGAGTTCTATGTGTTCTCTCTCTCTCTCTCTCTCTCTCTCTTTGAAAAGGCCTCTTTTGAAATGGTTTCTGTTTGTAACAGGTGTCCTCATCAGCTGCTGTTTGTGCAGGCGTGTGTGTGTGTGTGTTTGTGAGAGGTTGGGGGGGGGTGAGACTGAGAGAACAATAGGTGCTTCAGTTGAGCCCGTAGTGACCTCTGACCCCCCCGGCTCATGTCTAAGACAGGGCAGTCCTAGTGGGAGGGGCTAGGCAAAGGAAGGGGGAGGTGGGGAGTTTCAGACAACTTGTCAAAGCCCCGCCCCCTGGAATTCCTCTCCTTTACAACCATTGTATTGTCAGAGGTGCATGAACACATAGGCCTGGGCGCGCAGAAACACACACACACACACACACAGCGACCTGTGCTCTGTATTCCTGCCTTTGTGTTGTGTCTGCCTCTAAAACTTTGTTTAAAATCAGTGAGGGTTTTTTTTTGTGTGTGTTTGATTTCACCAAGCTTCTGCTCGTGTGGGGATTCTCCTTTTTCGTGTGCTCCGTCCTGACTGTGCGGGTATTGATTTCTGCCTCTGGATTTTTCCCTCTGTCTCAGGTCGGGTGAGAGAGGACTTGGAGTAAAGGCTCCCACTGGCAGCAGTAGGATGAAGAGATTCCGGCGTCATGGCCACGACTCCCAGAGAGACAAACTCAAACAGGATCTCTACCACTTCAACAAGGTTACCCACGATGCACCGCTGCTCACGCTCACACGCTGCTAACGCTCACACGCTGCTCACGCTCA
This sequence comes from Chanos chanos, assembly GCF_902362185.1. Lineage (NCBI taxonomy): Eukaryota > Metazoa > Chordata > Actinopteri > Gonorynchiformes > Chanidae > Chanos > Chanos chanos. The sequence continues at coordinate 50,709,531 of NC_044499.1, read as the reverse complement.
CAGTTGCTCACGTTCCTGTTCCTCGTATTCCCGTTCACCGATATACCCGATCCACTTGTCGGCACCTCTGATGTTCACAGTGATCTAATTGTCCTCCCCTTTGTTCTCCATATTCCTGTTACCAATCATTTTCCTAACAGTCCTCATGTCTGTCTTCTTCCCATCGCTTCCATACTTAGTGTTGCCATTCCTAGTCTTCTCATTCCTCATTTTCCGGTCTGTCCCTGATATTCCTAGTTTTGATGCTGTTATTCCCCTTACTAATTCTCCTTTCCTGATCTAGCGTTTATTGATTCCAGCGTTGCCTCTTTGCTGTTGGTACTGATTCTTAGACGAGTCCTTCTCTTATGGCTGTTTCTGTGGCTGTAACCACTGCTGAGCTGCTGTCTGCACTTCCCTGCACATTAATACTGTCGCCTTTGTCCTTATTACTGTAGCTCCATTCATAATTGTCTTAATCATATCCCTACAACAAACACTAATGAACTGCTTACACACAGAGGCTGCTGGAAGCTCATTTAGTTCTGTTGGTTTGGGGTTGCGTAACTGGGTTTAATGTTATATCTGTTCACCAGTCTAAGTTTGATCTCCTGTTTTGTTTTTTCCTCCCCAGACTGTTGAGCATGGATTCCCCCACCAGCCCAGTTCACTGGGCTACAGTCCCAGTTTAGAACTCCTGGCCATCGGCACCAGATCAGGAGCCATCAAACTGTATCCTCCTCACTGTCTCCTTGCTGCCCCCCCCCAAAGCCTTGAGGGAAGCGACCCTGTCCGACTGTGGAATGTTGTGAAACAGCTGTAGAGATAGATAGTAGGTCTCTTGGTCCACCTTAGCTCAGCAGGTTAAGGCACTGTAGCTTTGTAACTCAATAACAGCGGGTCATTAGGGGTTCGATTCCAGTTCTCGTCAATCTTTGTTACTTGGGGGTAACCAAACCTTCCTCCTGGACACCTGCCCTGCTGGAGCACTTTGATCTATCCTTAGCTGTCAGATATTCAGATGGTGCTTAAGTGCTCTAGTGATCCCAAAGAGGTGTGGCAAATTTTGGGAAGGAGCAGAATCCTAGATAGGGAGAGATCGAATTCCCATGCAAGCAACGCGCTGCTTCCTCTTTCAGTTCTCCGGGAGACTTGTCAAGACGTGGCAGCCACGCCCGCGTTTCGGCCGCTCTCATAGGCTTCCCCTGCATGTTTATTTCATTGCGTGGCACTGTGCGTGTGCATGCGCGTGCGTGCGCGCGTGCGTTTTCCCATGGTGTTGCGCAACATCCGTCTGGAAACGCATGTTTCCCCGCTTCAGTCACTGCACATTGTGTGTTAATCATCGGTGGCTGAACCAGTCTGACGGCGAGGGAGCCAGTACTGGTTCTGTCTGATTCCCCACTCAGAGCCTGAAATGTTCCCCGCAGTTAGGAGTGATTGTACAGAAGCAAAAAAAGTTTCACACTCAATAAACGGAGGACGCTTTTCATTCTGACGGTTTCTGTGTTTGCCAACGTACAGGCATTGTCTCGGCAAGGAGTCCTAAAATTCCCAGTTGCGTTGGACAAAGTCCATTAAGTTTCACCGTAATCACCTCTGTCCTTATCTCTAAAACACAGGCTGCTCTCATAGCTAACCTGCAAAAACACAGACACCATTATTCCTGCCTGTGTCGCTAGGCTTCATTTGCGTCAGCTCCTGTGTGTGTGTGTGTGTGTGTGTGTGTGTGTGTGTGTGTTTGTATATGTGTGTGTCTGTGTTTGTGTAAGATGGTAGGGGTATGTGTGTGTTTTCCTTATCTGTGTGTCAGCTATGGAGCTCCAGGAGTGGAATTTATGGGCTTACATGATGAAAATGCGGCCGTTACACAGATACACTTCCTACCGCACCAGGTGAGAGGGGCCGAGCTGTTTACACACCGTGCACAAAAACACATTTTCTCTACTCTCTCACTCGGCATATCCAAACAGGAGAACCAGAACCTGCGGACCACTCGCCTCCTGATTCCACAAACATGCCTTTCTAAACCAGTGGAAATATGCGAACTTTTGAATATTTATGATATTATCGATTTAATTGCGTAGCCGCTGTGGCTCGGATGGTTAGGCGATCGCCTCGCAATGCGAGGGTCGGGAGTTTGAGCCTGGTTGAGTCACAGTTGACGTCAGCAAAGGCATGTGATCAAGTAAAGTGCTACATTGCCACATACGAAGTCCCTGTAAAGGGCACCGCCTTAACCCCTAGAAAGGGGAGATCCTGGCATAAAAAAAATATATATATCACTTTAATTACGCATAGACTTTTTCTATGTACATTAGGACAGACCAGATCCAGTGTTAGAGAGAATTAGTATCTGCTGAAACTGAACATTTGTCTTGCCTGTATGTCTGTCTGTGTGTGTGCGTGTCTGTGTGCTTGTCTGTGTGCATGTCTGTGTCTGTGTGTGCATGTCTGTGTGTTGGTGCAGGTTGAGCTGGTCACTCTGTTGGATGATAACAGTCTACACATGTGGACCCTACGGGCCCATCAGGGACTGTCAGAACTGCTGGAGATCGGACGCTTCACACTCACTGGACCACCTGGGTAAGACAAACACACACACACACACACACACACAGTCTCTCACAATGTGTCTTATTCCATCACTATACATTCAGACTTGTATACAGCAGCTGGACGTCTGAGAAACAGACTAATACACGTGAATGTACTGAAGCGCTGAACCTCTGATGTCAAACTCAAGCTCTCAGACGCAGTCTTACTATACTACACACTTACTAATGATGCATCTCTTTATTGGTTGACTTCATCACATCGGCCTAGTATGTCTGTGGCCGTTAAACTCTATCTGGCCACAGACTGGTTTGTTTTAACTGCTAATGGTGAGTGATGGGAATCCTTGAAATATACAGGAGAGACACAGCCCGTGTACTGGTCAGAATGGGAGACGTAAGAATCATTGGAGTCACACGGTCATGTATACGTCACTATAGCAACGTATTCGCATGCTGTTTCCAAACACTTGAGTTTATTTTGAAGGGTGTGTTCACTTTACATGTGGCTTGATGTGAAACCTTGCTGACGATGAATTCTGACGGGTGAAGTCAAAAAGTGAAGGAGAGTTTTGTGTTCGGCAGAGATAATCCGGTGGCTTTTATGCTGACTTTAAGGCATGAAATGGTTCTTTTTAGCTGTGAGTGTACTGTGTGAGAACATGAGTACGTAGTTAATGGTGCTCACCTGTGTCAGAGCCGAGAGCAAACAGCGTGTGTATGACAGCGTACAGTCAGCTGACACAACACGCTGACTAAAACAGCTGGGACTAAAACGAGGCTAAAATTAGAATCGACTTCCGTAGACTAGGACTCGAACTAAGATAAAATACATGACTAAAAATGACTAAAGCTAATTGCTGTTGTCATGAGAAGACTAAAACGGCATTTGGAATTTCTGCCAAAATTAACTCATTCACACGTCCCCCACCCACACACACAGCGCTGTTGACACCACTTAAAGCGCAGACGCCCACCAAGACACTACTGAAACACCTTAACGCATCGCTCACAAACACACACACACACACACAAATACACACACACTCACACACCCCACAACACAACACAACATATAGTACCGCCACAATGTCACATTCACACATGCAGGCCACCGCTTAAATACTCACACGCTGAGACACACACACACACACACACACATGCCCCTAAAGACCACGCTGTCATAATTTACCAACATTGGTTGCACTACCAGGTTATGAGGCAGGCACTGACACACACACACACACACACACACTCTGACTCATACATACCAGAATATTTCTCCAACTCACACAAACACACACACACAGCATCGATGTCACAATCACATAATCAGCATTGCCTCATTGATGAATATGTCACATGACTGAAAATCCCCTGGTTGTATCACCTGAGTAGTTTCTATGGAAAACTGTCAGTCAGCGCTCAGTCAACCTTCCCTGGCCAGGCAGTCAGTCACTCAGTGGCTTACTCATTATTCTGGCCCCCACAGCAAAAATTTCGAGTCTGACCCAAAACTCACTCAGGTCTGTCAGCGTTCAGTGTTGAGTTCATTCACGAACAGTTCAGGCACAAACTAACAGCAAATGTTCATTGTCTGTGTCAGTCACTCACATCTCTCGCTCTCTCGCTCTCTCTCTCTTTCTCTCTCGCTCTCTCGCTCTCTCTCTGTGTGTCTCTCTCTCTCTCTCTCTCTCTCTGTGTCTCTGTGTCTCTCTCTTGCTCTGACCATGAATCTCTCGTTCACTCTCTTTCTCACTCTCTGTCTGCGGCGTGGGACAGTGCCCTACCCTGTGTGACGCGGGTGACTGCTGTCCTCGCCCACTCCTCCGGGGAGCTGCTTCTCCTGGGCACAGAGGGAGGCCATGTGTTTGTGGTGGAGGTGCCAGGCTTCCAGGAACTGGAGAAACTGAACATCAGTGTGGAGGATGTTCAGAGCAGGTAACCACAACAACCCCACCCCCCCACCCTCCCAAGGCTTCCTCCTCTCACTGTGTGAAACTCCTCTGTGAAAGCGCCCTGGGCCAGTCTGCTTCTGACCTGTTCTGATTCGTACATACCGTACCTTTTTTTTTTTGTTCTGGGTTCTGTTTTTTTTGGGCCCGACCTGTTTATTTTGTAGGTTCTGTGACTGAGAGTGTAAGTTTTGTTCTTCTTGTGACCAGTCTGTTTCTCTAGCCG
>NC_044499.1:50682316-50699816 GCF_902362185.1 Chanos chanos | reverse complement strand
CTGCGCTGTGTGAACCCAGGAAACGTAATGGATTTGCTAAGCATTTTCAGGAATACTTGTCACCCCCTCAAGGGTGAGTTAGTCATCAGTGTGATTCAACAGTCAACAGTGACACAGGTATACACACCAAACGCCCCACGAACAATAACCGTCACCCCAGCCTGTGTGTGAGAGCACAGCCCTCATCAGGACGGTCTGTATGCCAACAGACAGACCAGCTCACTCTCTCTCTTCCTGTCTCTGTGTGTCTCTTTCTCTTTCTCTTTCTCTTTCTCGCTTCCTGTGTGCGTCTCTCTCTCTCTCTCTCTCTCTCTCTCTCTCTCTCTCTTTCGCTATTCCTGCGTGTCTCTCTCTCTCTCTCTCTTTAGCCGTGGCCGATAAACGGAGGCCAGAACCTTGCGCCAGACCCACCCCAGAGAGACCTGCTGCTGACTGGGTCAGTACATCTCTCTGCTCATACCAAAATTCTCTCTCTCACACACACACACACACACACGCACATGCACACAGGCACACACGCGCACACACACACACTTTACAGAGCACGAGCTCAGCTCACAGCTCTAACACACACTCGCTCGTTTCTCAGCGAAGACATAAAAACATCCTGTGGTGGTGATAAAATGATTTTTTTTCATAATGAAACGGCCAGTGGCGGGTCCCGCAGGATGCTCCTGTGTCTCTGTAATGAGTCCTTATCTCCACTCATAATGTTCATTTGTGATTGTTAGTTTTTAAATTTATTTGTTTGCTTGTTTGTTTGTTTGAGGAAACTAACATGCCCCTGGCTGAATAAATGAAGATTTCAAATTCTCGCTCTCTCTCTGTCTCTCTCTGTCTCTCTCTCTCTCTCTCTCTCTCTCTCGGAGAACGAGCCCTTTATTAATATTGTGCATGGTCAAAAGTTGTTTAAAGGTGTCTCTGTCCTGTCCCTCTTCCCAGACATGAAGATGGAACGGTTCGGTTTTGGGACGCGTCGGGGGTGTGTCTCTCACCCATGTACAAACTCAGCACGTCTGGGGTTTTCCTCACAGACGCAGACCCCAACGACAACATGAACCAGGGGGCAGAGGGCGAGTGGCCCCCTTTCCGAAAGGTCTGTCCCAAACCTGGAGCCTTTCAGAGCTTGGCAGGGGGGGTTAATCAGTCCTCCTCCTGGGGAAGCCCAACACATTTAGGATTATGACACTAATCCAACACACTGGAGTTAGGGGGGGGATCCTCAGGACCTGGATTTGCATAGATCTGGAGCAACACACTGCAGGCACCGTGGACCTGTGGGACGAGGATTACCTACCCCCTGCGTGTGTCTTATCACTTATACAGTTACAGTCGGCTGAGAAAATGACCGAATAAACTGACTTGTGTTTGTTTTTGTGTGTGTGTGTGTGTGTGTGTGAGATAGGTGGGCTGTTTTGACCCCTACAGCGATGACCCCAGGCTTGGCATTCAGAAGATCCACCTGTGTAAATACAGCGGGTACCTGACGGTGGCGGGCACAGCAGGACAGGTAACACACACACACACACACACACACACCCACCACATAACCCAACCCCAGAGCAGCATTAAGAGTTTTACATGTACATGTGGCATCTCACATTCAAACTGGCATTCATCTGACATTCCGGGACACAGGCCCAAACGGAGAGACAGCAGTCAAGCCAACATGGTCAAACTGCACTGAATACTTTTAGCACTGTGATTATAAATAAGGGCCCACAGACAAAAAAAACGGTCTGAACGATTTAAAACAAGTGGAAGAGTGTTTTGACGTGTTTAGTTCGTCAGCTGAGGAAAAAAAAAATACTATGGTATTGGGTACGATAGTAGTATGGTATGCTATCAGGTATCTTCAATCACGATATGATTACAGATATTTTTATACAAATATAATTTATTTGTTACACAATTTATGGCCGTGATCAGTGAGTCTGCGTAGACAATGAAGTAACTGGAACCGTTCTCTCCTGTTCGGGGAAGAAAATGTGATCTGTGGTGTGTGTGTGTGTGTGTGTGTGAGCGATTTCCTGATTGTCTCGTAAAGGATCTCCTTTCTGTAGGGTTTTACAGGCCGCTGTTTATAATGGATGAGAGAAGGAGACTCGAACACTCTGATTTTTAATTATCTGTGTTGCTGTGTGTATGTGGGTGTGTGTATGGAAATGGGTGTGTGTGTGTGTGGGTGTGGGTTGTCCTTGTTTGACATTAGAGAAATGTGATGAGTGTGTTGAAAAGGCGGGAGGCTGAGATCAATGGTTTAGCTGTGGGCTGTTGTTTTACTGGGAGATGAAGTGGACCCGCCCACTCATTGAAATCATACTCTTTGTGTTTTTTAAGAGGCTTAACTTTGTTTGTTGGGGAAAAGGGACAAGTCAGTAAATGAAGTATGTCTTACTGACCTGACCCTGAGCGACCCACAGGCTTTCTAGCACATTAACACTGCACAGTAATAATTCCTAATTCCACATGTCCTCATAAAACCAAAAAAAAAAAATTTTGAAGAAGGCTCTGTAGTTTTGATGAATGACTTTATGGACATGACTGCATGACTGAAAACTGAACTGGCCCAACATAAGATGATTTAAAAAACACAACACATTAAACTAATAAATACAACTGAAACATGGGAATGGGGTAAAGGAACAGTTGACCATGTTGAATTGGTGATACTAATGTTTTTGTGCGTGCGTGTGTGTGTGTGCGTGCGTGCGTGTGTGTGTTTGTGCGCTTGTGTGTGTGTGTATGCGTGTCTGCGTGCGTGCGTGTGTGTGTGTGTGTGTGTGTGTATGTGTGTGTGCGTGCGTGTGTGCGTATGCGTGTCTGCGTGTGTGTGTGTGTGTGTCTGCGTGTGTGTGTCTGCGTGTGTGTGTCTGCATGTGTGTGTCTGCGTGTGTGTGTCTGCGTGTGTGTGTGTGCGTGTGTCTGCGTGCGTGTGTGTGTCTGCGTGCGTGTGTGTGTCTGCGTGTGTGTCTGCGTGTGTGTCTGCGTGCGTGTGTGTCTGCGTGCGTGTGTGTCTGCGTGCGTGCGTGTCTGCGTGTGTGCGTGTGCGTGTCTGTGTGCGTGTGCGTGTGTGTGTGTGTGTGTGTGTGCGTGTGCGTGTGTGCGTCAGATCCTGGTGATGGAGCTGAACGATGAGGCGGCAGAGCAGACGGTGGAGCCCACGGTGGTGGACCTGCTGCAGGGGCAGGAGGGGTTCCGCTGGAAGGGTCAGGCCCGTCTGGATGTGCGTGACGAACCCGTGACCTTTCCCCCGGGTTTCCAACCCTTTGCTCTGGTCCAGTGCCAGCCGCCGGCCGTGGTCACGGCCATCGCCCTCCACTCCGAGTGGAAGCTGGTGGCGTTCGGAACCAGTCACGGATTCGGCCTTTACGACTACCAGCAGAAAAACAGCGTACTGGTCAGGTAAACTCAAACTCCCATATCAGGATACTTCAGTGGAAATTAAACTAACAAGACCAAACAAGTTAGTTAGAAGTCAAGTGTGCATGTAAACCATAGGCAGAGAACTCAGTAAACAGTGGAAAGTGGATCTTAGTTTTTAAATGCCCCACGTGCAGGGCCCACATTGTCCTGGTTCTTCCAGGATCCATGATGTGAAGCCACCACTGTTAGAGAAAAACAAAAACTTTACTAGTGAATAAGTGATGTTATAGTCAATCCTATACTCAGGACATTAATTGACCTTCAGTTCACAGCATCCATTTTCATCCATTCAAATTAAATGTATTTTTTTCTAGCTGGCTATGTAACATTTAGACAATGTTTCTGTTTTTGTTTTTGTTTTTCGTTCAGAGTAATTGAACTTGGTCACAGTGCCATGTTTCTATACTCTGCCCATAACTCTGTACTCTGTACATATAATAGCCAAATAAGCTCCATCTGCCAGTTCACATGCCTGGAATCTTTGACTACCACAGCTGTCACTCAAACTCACCATTCCACATCACCCTGGCAACTGTCCCTTAACTACTGTACGCTCAGCTGTCATTTATATTATTCATCACCATGACAACAGCCATTGAATGATACGTTGTATACAGTTGTCTGTGACCTTTGTCTGTGGACTGGACAGTGTATGCACTGTATTGTACATGGTTGTGTTGGCTGCATGCTAAGAGAACATGAATAAGTGCCGTTTTTGCTACAAATGCAAGGCTTTAGTAAAGTGAACGCAGAGCTGCTATAACAGGGGTGTGTGTGTCTGTGTGTGTGTGTGCAGATGTACACTGAACCCTAATGACCAGCTGGCGTTGGAGGGTCCTCTGTCTCGTGTGAAGTCCATAAAGAAATCTCTCCGTCAGTCATTCCGAAGAATCCGCCGCAGCCGCGTGTCCATGCGCAAACATCAGACCAATAACGCCGCCAAGGTGAGTCAGTCAGGGAGGGCCTTAGCGCTTAGTACCACACGCACACACGCACACACACACACACACACACACACACACACACACACACACACACACACACAGAAAGTTCCTATTATTCATTTGCATGAGCCTTGTAGAAGTAAATAGTTACACACATACACACACACACACACACACCTGCACTGTTCTTCTGACACCTGTAATACCAGTTCCTGCTCTGATGCATGTCTTTTCTGAGACAGTGCTTAGACCTCCGACAAAACTCAGGACTCGAGACATTTAGTCATTGATTAAAATTAGAAATATGGACTGTTTTTATGCTCCTAAACACTGATGATGGTCACTGATGACAGCTTCTCTTTCTCCTCCCCTGTTAACACACTCAACACATTCTTTATGGGCTTAAAATGAAATCGTGCTGACACTCACTGTGTCTGCATGTGTGTGTCTGCGTTTGTGTGCGCGTGTGTATGTGTCTGTGTCTGTGTCTGCGTGTGTGTGTGTGTCTGTGTGTGTGTGTGTGTCTGCGTGTGCGTGTGTGTGTGTGTGTGTCTGGGTGCGTGTGTGTGTGCGTGTGTGTGTGCGTGCGTGTCTGTGTCTGTGTCTGCGTGTGTGTCTGCGTGTGTGTGTCTGTCTGCGTGTGTGTGTGTGTGTCTGCGTGTGCGTGTGCGTGTGTGTGTGTGTGAGTCTCTGCACGTCCGTGTGTGTGCGTGTCTGCGTGTGCGTGTGCGTCTGCGTGTGCGTCTCTGCGCGTCCGTGTGTAGTTACAGGAGATAAACGCCCGTCTGGAGGCAGAGGCTCTGCAGGAGATGGAGTTGGCGCCAGTCCAGAGGAAGATCGAGGCTCGTTCTTCAGACGACTCGTTCACCGGACTCGTCCGAACTCTTTACTTTGCCGACACTTTCCTCAGCGACAGTAAGCGACCGCCCTGGTCCAATTAGGGATAGGAACTCAAACACAAAACTTGTGTTTCGTGTCAGAATTATGGAGATCAAGATACTTTTTAATGCAAGCACAGAAACACTGGCATCCATAATTAGCAAGAAAATACTTGCACTTTGAATTATGTAGTACACAGTCGTCAGATGCCTGCTCCCATGTGCTAGGAAACATCTCCTTCCAGCATACATGGGTATTACACTCGCAACTATCAAACCAGACGGTCATTAGAAATGTGCGTAACTCTTCAGCTCCAACCCTTGAGAACCCAGGCTGTTGTAATAATCTGCAATATTGACATATCTATCGTAAAAGACTGAAATACTGATCAAGTGTCAGTAACCCGGATGAGTAATCCCAGATTAATGACTCAATTATTTGATCTCTTAAATTCTCACAACTCGCTGTCTTTGTGGGCGGGGACTATGAATTATTGATTAACGTGCTGGTAATCCCAGATCAGTAATTCAAGTTAATAATCTGAGATTAGTAACCAGGTTATTTGTTGTCATAGGTTCTCACAACTCACCGTCTCTATGGGCGGGGACAAACGGTGGGGCTGTATATGCCTTCATGCTCCGCGTTCCGCCTGTGGAGAGACGCATGGAGGACCAGGTGACTGCACACCCAGGTAAGCACACACACACACACACACACACTTGCACACACTCCTAAAAAATACATACAGTGCTTAAAAGGCACTACGTCACACAAAAGTTATTCAAACTTTTAAATGATCAACTAGCTCAAAACAGGACATCTGATTTTACACTCACCCCTGTTTCTGTCCCCTTGCGTACACAGTAAAAGAGATCCAGCTGATGCACCGTGCTCCAGTGGTGGGGTTGGTAGTGCTGGACGGCCGGGGCGTCCCCCTGCCCGAGCCCCTGGAGGTGGCCCATGACCTGGCCCGCAGTCCCGACATGATAGGAGCACACCACCTGCTCGTCGTCTCGGAGGAACAGTTTAAAGTGAGAGATTCCCAGTCTCTGTGCATTTTAACGCTCCTTATTTTAACTGTCAGCCGGTAACTGGAGGGAAGGGAGAGTAGCCATGTGGATCGTTCTCACTGATTTTATGTAGTGTTTACATCACAGTGACTGATACTCTTTTACAATTTCTTGCCTTGATGTAATATAATGCTTGCGTCACAAAATTCATAGCTTCTGCTAATGTTCATGTATGCCTGTTCCACACATGATGTCAGCGAAAAGACTATTTTTTTTTTTTAATCTCATTGCTAATCTCTAATCTCTGTGTGTGTGTGTGTGTGTGTGTGTGCGCGTAGCTTTTCACATTGCCAAAAGTGAGCAGTAAGACAAAGCTGAAGTTGACAGCGACGGACGGCTCTCGTGTCCGGCGTGTGGGTGTGGCCTGGTTCGGCAGCGTCAGAGTGGAGGATTACGGGGAGAATAACCTGGTGATTTTAACCAATCAGGGCGACTTGCATGTCATTTCCATGCCTGCCCTTAAGATGCAGATTCACTACCCCTGTATTCGCAAGGAGGATGTCAGTGGTATCGCATCCTGTGTGTTCACCAAGCATGGCCAGGGTAAGACTGTCACGCGCAATCAGACAGTCATACACACATACACACTCACCGACATGGTCTCATACACACACTCACAGACACTTATTCTCATAAGTATACCCCACAGTCCTGTCCCACTCATAAACAACCACCACCATCATGTGGTCTGATATTCACGAGTGTGCTGGTCACATACACATGCTCACTCTGTATCACACTCTGTCTTCTCAGTATTCAGTCTCCTCTTTTTTTGAATGCTGGCATTGATGCTCAGGCGTCTCCTGAGTGTGGACGTATCCAAGTCCTGTTGTAACCTGCGGTGTCCCTCAAGGGTCTGTTCTAGAGCCGGTTTTGTTTTCTGTGTACATGCCACCTCTGGGCGATGACCTATCCCCTCAGACGATCTAGGGGTAAAACATTATGAACCTGTGGTTATTTACAAAGTTTCATCAGTTTGAGTTTAGGAATCTTTGGAAGATCCATTATTTTTACAGAAGACTTCTACTTGAATTTTAATTCATGTTTTTCTGTTGTTGTTTTCTATGCTGTATTTCATGAACCCCTTTTTCTTCAGGTTTTTCTGTGCTCTTAATTTGAAAAACGCCATGTAAATAAATAACATTTGTTTCTTCACTTTATGTTATTTTATGTGGCATCCAGTTATAGTTGTATTGACCCACACTAATGGATGCTCCCCTAATCTGAGTTTTTTTTTTCCCCCTTCTGGCAGGATTTTACCTTATCTCTCCGTCTGAGTTTGAGCGTTTCTCATTGTCCGCACGCTGGTTGGTTGAGCCCCGCTGTCTGGTGGAGGCTCCGCCCAGGACTCACAGCTCCTCCCACCCAGACCACACCCACAGAGATCAGCCGGATGGAGCAGCCACAGAGCACAGGTGAGTGCACCTGCTGACAGCTGTATGTGTAAACCCAGGAAGAAAAAAGAAAATGGACAGATTTTGGTTGTAAAAAGTGAAACAGTTCTTTTGGAAAAAGCAGTTGTAATGTCCTCTCATATAATATGATCTACTGTTTGTGTGTGTGTGTGTGTGTGTGTGTGTTTGTGTGTGTGTGTGTTTTGCAGGATCTGCCGTGAGGATACTGAAGAATTTGGTGAGACGACAACAGCAGTGCTGTTTTGTCTTTACTAAACCACACCTGCATTAATGCTACATCAACTGCTTCACAGAATATGAAAAAACAAATGGCATCCCATTCTGTAGTCGTTGTTCATGTTATCAGGCCTTTTGTTTGATAATTGCCTTCCCTTATTACACAGCCTAACCGCTGCCAATAATAAGGACCTGCTTCTCAGACAAGCATTAAGATTAATTTCATATGAAATAACATTATGCTTGGAAGCACCGCACTTCCAATACAAACAAGGACCAGTGATCTTACATATCAAATTTGTCAATATGGGTTCTGATCTAGGATCAGCTTATAGCTTTCTTAAGCCCAATAAATGCAGTTGTTTGGCTCAAGCCCAGCTGATCCTAGACCAGTACTCTAGGACACTTAATACATATTGGATTTGTCCTAATGCTTGGCTGGAAAACCAGTCCCGTATGTTTTGATGTGTGTACGACCTGTTTGACCACCGTGCCTGTCCTGTGAAACATCGCTTGGCTTTTGACAGCTTGTGCCGAACTGACCTGACCAGCCGTGTGCTTGTGTTTTTCCAGAGAATTCCGCTAGACAAGTAATGGAGCATGCTTTGCTGAACGATGAGCGTGAGTATAGCAGTTAGCTATTAGCGTCCTGAGAGAGAAAGGGAAAAAAAAAAAAGGAAAAAAAAAAAGAAAAACGAGATAGGCATCGAATGAATAAAGGAACGGCGAGTTAACAGGACTACTGATTATTCTAGACATGCTGAACAGTCACGAGTGAGCAGAAGCAGTGTGTTGTGTGTTGTGTGTTGTGTGTTGTGTGTGTGTGTGTGTGTGTGTGTGTGTGTGTGATAGTTGCTGTGTTGAGAGAGAAGAAACAGAGCACTGAGGTCTTTGAGCCCTGTTTGTCTGCTGCTATATGACTACATCTCGAATGGTCATCTCTCTCGCTGCATGATCAGTAACAAACTTACATGTCTGTCTGTGTGCTGCACACACCCTCATACATTCAACATTCTCTGTGCATCTGAAAACGTGGACACGGTTTTATTTATTTGTTTGTTTGTTTGTTTGTTTATGTAAATGTGTTTGTGTTTATCAGTGCTGTTGTGTACCCGTTTGAGTGGTTCATGATTAGAACTGACTAATGGCAGTTATAACTGTTGTATTCATTTGAATGTGTTTCCTCTAACATAGAGGTGCTTCAGGAGATCCAGAAGTCTCTAGAAGGTGATCAGACGTGAGTATCTGTGCTGTTCAGGCTCTGATTAGGGGTCCGTGTCTGTGAGAAAGTCTGTGATTGGCTAAACGGTGACTGTGTTTGTTTTAAAGGGTATTGCTGGAAAACAATATGAAGACCAAACCCTCAGTGGGCCAAGTGTTGAGTAATGGAGGTGGGTGTCTTGTCTGTCTGTTTGTTTTCACTGTGAGATGTAGGTCAGTTACATTTTCTCTGCTCTTAGTAACAAATTAATTTGGAATAAACTTGAGTCAGATTGGAATACACACCTCTTAGTCTCTCTCTTTTTCACATACACACTTACGTGTGTGTGTGTGTGTGTGTAAACAATTTTTTTTTACTATTTCATTTTAAACACTTCACCTACACACATAATATGGGAGGTTAATGTAAGCTCGAGGCCTCGTGTCTGGAGGGTTTCTGCTGTGTGAAGTCTGTGCTAAATGAGGCATGTAACCCTGAGGTTGCTCCAGAGATGTTTGACCTCTGACATAGGAAGTAGACAAATAACAGTGCCAGGGAGAGAGAGAGAATAACAGCTGTCACTCTGACTACAAGCGTCAGTTAACAGCTAAATGAACAGAGATGTAAACGGATCTCTCTCCCTATCCCAGATTGAGCCACATCCTCTCCACGTCTCGTCCAGGCTGGAGTTTGACCAGCCCTCTGGCTTTTAGGACACACCTGTACACTACAGCTGGTGCCACTACTGAACACTGTTAGCCCTGCTCCTGCACAGAGAAGGCTCTCACCCTGTGCTACCGTGAGGAGAGAGAAAGAGAGAGAGAGAGAGAGAAAGAGGGACCACCATCTGTGCCTGCTAAGACCAACCACTGTATCACCACTCATTCACTGACACGCCATCAAATTCCATCTCTCTGCCATCTCCTGCCTTCCAGCTGAGCTGACACGCCCTCTTTGTAATCTCCACCCTCCTTTTGTAGGGGGTGGGAGGAGCTTCACAAGGGGGGCGTGTCAGTGGAAATTTCTTTCTTTTTTTTTTTTTTTTGTCTTCTTTTTTTAATATTTAATTTTACATGTGTAATATTTCTATACAGAAATTTGAAGACCTCAAACTTAGAAAAAAATAATGAAAACAAGACACGGACAGTTAATTACACAAGGGAAGTAAATACTCAATCTTTTTTGTTGATTTGTTTGTTTGGTTTTTTTTTGGACAATTCTGACGACTCTGGGTATTTTGACCAGGCAACAATTGAGGACTTTTTATACTGAGAAGAGTTGCCGTTGAACCACGTAGATAGTGAAACACCCAGCTGAGTTTATTTGTTTGTTTGTTTGTTTGCTCCCCCACCCTTACAACAGCATTAGTATTACCTTTGTGGTCCCGTCCCCCCCCCCCCCCCCCCCCCCGTCCAACAGAATGGAGAGAAGAGAGACAAAAGTTCTGACTTTGTTATAGGTACTTTTCCACTACTGTAGCACATATGCTGTAGCTTTTAGGGGGTACAACTTTCAATGGGGCTCAATTTTAAGTTTTTTTTTTATGTCAACTTTTTTATGCCAATTATTAGCAATGTAATTTAGGATTGTAATTTTTTTTTTTTTTTTTTTAAAATACTGTAGTAAAATGGTTAATATATATGTAAATGGAAATAATCTGTACCAGTTATAATGGTGGTGTTTGTTTTTAAAAAGGGGAGTTTTTCTGATCCGAGGAAATATTTTGGTACTGTCTCTTGAAATGCTGGTATTTTAGCATTTTTGAGGGGGGTGTCTAGATTATATTTTTGTAGTGAACCAATCACTTATGAGAACTCTAATTATTGTTTGTATCTTCAACACTACAGACTTCTAAGTAAAAAAAATTTTTCACATGACTCCTGTCTCTGTTATATTTATGATCCAATTGGTCTTTACGTTCAGTCACGTAAGATAAACCCTGTCTACACTTCGTGTGGTGCTATGTCTTTTTAAACGATTTTGTGAGAACACACATGTGAGTTTGCATATGAACACAACACACGGTCCATAACCAAACATCACTGACCGTAACCAATAACCATAACATCCATAACCAAACATCACTGACCGTCACGGAGAGAATCTGTGAGCTACTCATCTCTTATTGAAAAATTTAAATTTCACACAAATGACACACACATTCCGCGTGACTTAGTCACTCATTCTGTTTGATCGAGTGCGGTCCTTATTTGGTAAATCTCTGATTATAGAAACATATGTATTCTGCAAATGCTCAGAATCACACGACGACTACACGTTGAAAATACAGACAGACAGGCAGATGTATTGATGGGAAGATTAACTGAGATACAGTTGAGGTATAACAAATCAGGTGATGAGAATACTTTGGGTCAAATTCATGAACGTGATCTGCCTTTCAGTTATAGTCTATATAAAATAACGTATCCACAGATTGGTGCAGTGGAGATATTTTACTGGTATTGCACAATTCCACAAAAGCAGCTGCACAGAGTGAAGGCTTCTGCAATTTCCGTTCAGCTGTCGTTCGCCAGCGAGTTTGAGAGCCACTCCCGAACTCTTAAGTGTATTCGATGTTTCAAAAGCGGTTTATGAGGAGGATTATGCCCATTTGAGCTCAGAGGTGGATCGCGTTGAGATCAGTTGTCATACACGATCGGCCAAGGGTTGACTCATACATTATTAAACACCGCTTTGTTCCCTAATTGCCTCGCCACGAACTCTTTGGCGACATATGACGCCGGCGCACGGAGAATCTCTAGAAAAGGCTTTCTGTCTAACGTATCATTTAGACTGTAAATGACCTCTAATAAGACCGTGTTTATCATCAGTTAGCGCCATGATAATTGCACAGTGACACGAAAGGCTAATGTGACTTTCACGTGATATAGAACGTGTTTGCCTTTTTTGAGTTGTCATTTTTAACAGGTGTAGCATAAACGTTTGTGGATATGCTTATTAACGTGTGGTTTATTAAAGGTTCATTAAGTTTAACATAATGAGGAGTGGCCTAGACCTGGATTTTAATACACTCGACTTTCTCATAGTACCTCATACCGATTTCATTCGATTCCACTCGATTTTACTCCGATTCGCCCATTTTATCAGAAATTTATGGGGTGTGTACAATCTGCTGTATTTAGTATTTGTTTGATATATAAATTGCTATTCCCCTTTGGTCTGTGTTTTTATAATTCACTTAAAAAAAAATCAGTTGGACGAGATCAGAAAAAGCTACCCTGATTAAACCACACTGTCATATCTGATCAGTGATCAGCCAGCGGGGCTCAGTTGAAACGACTACTGTTAATATCTTGCTGTCATTGTATATCTTCGAGAGTCTACTCGTGACACTGTGCCTGTTTATCTGGAGTGCTGTAAGACATATTGGCTCTGCAGAGGTTCACAGGTAACCTACTCATTCAAGATGTTTACAGTAATTAGTGATGATATGTGTTCACTTTCATACACCCTCCAGGTTTTGAAAGGACCCACTTCTTCTTGGGTGTATGACTTTGAGAAAACCTTTTCGAACTCTCCCAGAGGGAGGAGGGAACTGAATATGTGGACTCTTTTGGGAAGACTGATGGAATTTCTCTCTCTCTCTCTCTCTTTCGCTCTCTCTCTCTCTCTCTTTCTCTCTCATGTGTCACCACCTATTGTGAATCTCTCAATACTGCCTCTCACCTTTCCAGAGCCTGTTTACCTGCTGCCAATATGAAAGGCTATGTAACTGTATGGGCAGCCGTGCAAAGCTGAATTATTCACAAGCAGTCTTGAGTGTGTGTGGGTGTGTATATAAATGCATGAATATGTGTGTATATGTGTGTGTTTGTGAAAGGCTGCGTAGATGTTTGTGTCCCTTCATGGACTCAATCCTTGGTGTGTGTCAGTGACACCAGCTGCTTCAGACAGGTTAAGCCACTCAGCAGACCCCCAACATGGCTCCAGCTCACCACAGTGGCCAGGTAAGTTATAGAAACCTACACGGATGTAAGCCCTCAGTGCTGTTGACCGACAATATGTATGTATGTATGTGTGTGTGGGTGTGTGTATATAGTATGATGAGAAAGATTCAGATTTAAATATTTTAAAAGCCTAAGTTGGATTCTAACATTAGCATGTGCCTCAATCCATTAAAAAAAACACAACAAAACAAGACACAGCAGAAACACACATGAGCAATAAATGGCTGTGTGCAGAATGTGTGATATACACTCTGACGTGCTTTGTTGGCAACCATTAAAACTACAGCTCTATCCTAATTAGACAATGGTAATGGATCGTTAAGTGTTTGTGTCTGAGGAGTCTTCGGTCTGATGAAGGGTGCTGTTCAGGTAATTGGGTCACTGGATTTCCTGGGTCACTAATCTCAGCTGTGTGGCTGAAACCCAGTCCCGGTGGTGACCGCTGTGGCCGGGGGCAGCTTTCGCTTCAGTTGACAGACGTGATACACGACCTGGTGCCCTGCTGGGGCAGATCTCAGAACTGCTTCAGTTTGACAGTTAACAACCTCAAAAACCCATTGAAAACAAACAAACAAAAAACAAACAAACAAACAAAACAAGCTATTATTAGATTTTTTTTTTTAATTTAGTGACTGTCATACCTTTTCATTTACTAATATCCATACCATTGTGTGTATTACACTATTTCACAGTTGTTTTTAGCATTGCCAAAAAAAACCCAAAAACCCATTGTATATCTTCAGGTGATCAGAGATATGTTGTGACATTTGAAATCGAGAGACAGAGGCACACTGAATCATGTCACCTGCCAAATTACCCAGCTCGCCAAGGGGAGGACAACAGAGAGGGGAGATTGGCAAAAAAGCGAAGGAAGAGCCACCGCAACAGAAGAAGGGGGGCAAGACTGTGCCTAAAATTTCTCAGAAGTCAAATGGTACTGGCAACAGCAAAGGGAAGGGCCAAGGTAGCAAGACTGAACCCTCTTCTGAGGATGAGGAAGAGATAGTGAGCAAAGGCAAGGAAAACAAAAACAAGCAGAGAGGAAAAGGAAAGGCAGAGCAAACAAAGACGCCACAAAAAGGGGGAAAGGTGAATCTTAAACAAACAGGGAAAGAGAAACTCCAGAACGGTAGAACGGTATCTGCTATAGATAAAAGTAACAAAACTACACCGAAAGGACGCACCGGTAAAGCTGTCAATTCCAAACCCGCTTCAAAAACCTGTCCTGTCAAACCAATCACCAAAGCTCCCGCAAAAGCAGCAAAAAAGAAAACTGGTAGGACGGTGGATACAGAGGAGGAGGAAGAGGAGGAGGAAGAGGAGGAGGAGGAGGTGGCAGAGAAGGAAGAGGAGGCGTCTGAGCTTGAGAAAACGAACACTGAAAAAGAGAGCAGTGAGGATGACAGTGAAGGCGAGGGGGGGGGCGGGATCAGAACAAGTGGAGGAGTTGGCCGAGACGGAGGTAAGTCGAG
Source organism: Chanos chanos (assembly GCF_902362185.1). Lineage (NCBI taxonomy): Eukaryota > Metazoa > Chordata > Actinopteri > Gonorynchiformes > Chanidae > Chanos > Chanos chanos. The sequence continues at coordinate 50,685,225 of NC_044499.1, read as the reverse complement.
TCGACAGTGAAGAAGAGGTGTCGGATGTGGACAGAAGCTCAGAGGGAGAGGATACAAAAGAAGGGGTTGCAGAGGGACGTGGAGGAGAAAACGCCAGTGGATTCTTAGAGGAAAAGAAGAAAAAGAGAGGAGAACCTGAGGAGGAACCAAGCAGCAGTGAAGAGGACGCAGAGGAGTCAAAGGAAGTCCTTAGCGATACAAGTCAAAACCAGCCCCCTACGGACACTGCTTGCCCAACAAAGAAACCGGGTCCGCTCAGCTTGACAGCTCGTCTCCGGAGCCGAGGAGAAATGAGGAAATCCAAGATGCTCCAGAAAAAGGAGGCTGATGTCCCGAGTAAATCAAAAGAAGATCCAGCAGTCTCAGAGGTGACCCCAATGAAAGGAATGACACTGAATAAGACCGACATGGCAAAAGGCAAGTCTCAGATCCTGCAGCTAGCCAGTAAAACAAAGACAATAAACAAGAAAGCAGACCAGAAAGATGAGGCACCGGCTCCGGCCAAAGGCCCAAAAGGCCTGTTTAACAAACAGTCCCGTGTGTTGTTTACGATGAAAGGAAAAGGAAAGGATGATAAACCCGCTAAAGCTCCCAAAGAGCAACTGCCGAAAGATAAAGCACCTCGCGAGGAAAACGTCAAAGAAAAACCAGCAAGCATCCCACCTGAGAAAATCAGTTTGGCTTTGGGAAAGGTCAGAATGGCTTCCATCCGATACCAGGCGAGGAAGAAACAGTCCAAGGAGGAGGCTGAGGGAATATCGACTGAAGCGACTGAAATCGAGGAGGCGGAGTCCTCAAAGCCGACGGATCGCTTGATCGCTCGGCGGAGGGGAATGAATACCCTGCGCCGTGTCTCTGGCTGGATCCAAAAGAAGATGCCGAAGAACGCCGGCGTTCGGAAAAAGTTGACGGCCGTGTCACAAGCGATCGGCGTCTCGAAATGGCTCCCCTCTCAGGTTCTAGGGAGGAGGAGTAGCACCACAAGTTCTAAGAAGAGTCTCCAGCGACACAGGATGGCCTTGAGGGTCGCTAGCTGCGGTAAACAGGGGAGGAAGAAGCCTCTTCCAGCAGAGACGACTGGTCAGAAGGACACGTCGGTGGCGGAAGGCACGGCGGATTCACCTGAAGAATCTTGTTCATCTCCGCAAATCTGCGAAACTCAGGCTGAACTGGATGAAAAGGCCAATTCGGCAGATGCCAAATATGCCATTGTCTTCCCCAGGATGAACAAAATTGGTAAGGCTAAGGAAGTGTCAGCGGAGCCCCCTGGCACTGCCACGAGTGATGCCACCCCTGGACGTAAACCTCCCAAGCCGGGCGCCCGCTTGGTCCTTCCGGTCAAACCGGACCTGACCGTCCTTAAGTCCATTAAGAACAACGCCGTCAAGGATCAGACTGAGAGAGGTCTTGCCCCAGATCGACGTACAGCAGAAAGTAGAGCGGAGGCCGGATCAGAGGACAGAGAGCCGACGTCAGACAGCAGAGAGAGTGGCAGTGTCTTGCAGGCGGCAAAGGGAAAACTCGGAAGCTCGCAGATACAACTAACCAAACTGGCTATGTCCCAGGCACTCAACGGGGGGCAAATCCTGGACAGGGAAGGCAGGGAAAGAACTCTGGGACAGGCTGTCCCGTCGGTGGAGACAGAGGGCGGAGGGGATGGATTGGCGCCATCCTTTTACGAGGAGGAGGTGGACCGGGAGGTAGCTGAGCTGATGGGGGATGGTCTTCTCCCTTCTCAAATGGAGCTCCACTGGGCTCAAAACCGTCAGAATTTAGGGGACCCCCAGGATTGGCTGCGGGCGGAGAACCTTCTGCCCCACCAAACCGTGGAGAAGCTCACGAAGTGGACGGTGTACCAGGACGAGGAACACGCCCAGGTCGTTCCCATCCACAACGGCAGAGGACCATGGGAGTCTGAGGATCCTACTCAGCACATGCTGGAGAGCAGACTGAGTAACACCCAGGTACAACATTTTATACTTCACCTCATATATTGTGCATATACAATATATATGATCAGTCTTACGCTTTTCTAGGCTTATTTGCTTACCCATTGTAGATGCTCCAAAACAGTCTCTTTCTCTGCACTCATAGTCTGTAATGAAAAGAACACTATGTGTACTGTATCGCTATGACATCTGAAGCCAGGGGGCCTCACAGTAACTGTCAGTGTGCTGTCACTGTGGACCCCATCAGATCAGCACGTCAGCATGTGTACAGGATCTGCTGTGTGTGAGTGTGTGCGTTTGTGTGCATATGTGTGTGCGTTTGTATGTGTGTGTATCTGTGTGTCTGGTGTGCATGTGTGTGAGTGTGTGTGTGTGTCTGTTTGCTTGTCAGGACCATCTTTCTGACAGTGCTCTGTGGGTCTCTGCTCCCTGTCCCAGGTGCTCATGCCAGGAAACAGCCGGGCTGTGGAGGTTGATGAAGTGGAGGACCTATCACAACTAGGGTGAGTGTCAATACACACACCTGCGCACACACACACACACACACTTCACACTTACAAGTGAGTGTATTTTTTTGCCATGCATGTACCCATTATTACCGCAGTCATAAAGTGGAGGTGTCACCGTAATTAACAGCTGTCACCATAATTTTATCTAACAGACACAACACATGCCTCTGATAACACACAGCCACTCAAAGGAAAAAATATCTAAAGCTAACTTATGGTCACTGCAGTTTTATAGCTGTGTAATTCAGCAAATGTCCAAAACTTGATTTATCACGGCCAATTAAATTAGATTAAATTTTAGATACTTAGTTTTATTATTTTGATTGATTTACAACAATTAACACTTACAATAATAGAATTAAACACTAGAGTGCGCTGTTTGAGGGTAGTCTCACAGTCGGATCTACTCTGGTCAGTGTAACTTGCTGCAACTCTAGAAAAAAAATTACGA
>NC_044499.1:50674816-50677316 GCF_902362185.1 Chanos chanos | reverse complement strand
ACCCAGGAAGATTACAGTGCAGAGAAGATACAGTGGTATCCAATAGCTTTGCAGGATTTCCACGTCTGTCTGGACCTTATCTCCGCACGACCCCATGGTATCCTTCGTATCCTGGACGACCAGACCTGCCTACCTCAGGTTAGCACATCTGTCACTGAACCTGGGATGAAGGCCTTTATACCTGAGATTAAACCCTTACATCTGGAATGAAGGCCTTTGTATCTGAAATTAAACCTGGACACCTGGAATTAAGGCCTTTATACCTGAGATCAAACCCTTACATCTGAAAAAAATATTTTATAAATATTTGTTCATTATTTGGTCACTGAAACCCTGACAAAAAATAATAAAAATGACCCGACAAAGCTGCCTTGTAAATGCAAAAAGATTTTCACCTATTCCATGTTAACGTGTTGCTCAGTTTTATAATAAATAATAAAAAAAATTATTATTTTTTTTTTTAGTTTTATAATTTATAATAAACCTCCTTCTCTGGGCACATTTGCAGTCAGTCCTGCAGAACTGGCGAGTTTGTTTTCTCTCTCTCTCTTTTCATGAGCTCTTTTCTCTTCCTCTGTCCCAGGCTACTGACCACACATTCCTGCAGAAATGCCACTATCACCATGGTAACAGCCCTTATTACGCCAAGCCAAAGATCCCCCTGCCTGTGTTCACTATTTATCACTACGCTGGGGCAGTCACGTACCAGGCATGTTTCCGCTGCACTGACCACCACTGTCAGACTGACCTGTTCATTCTCACGGCAGTTCACTGTTAGTTCCAACTACATAATTACAATAGCACAGCGTGCAGAGGTGGTAAAAATATAGAAGTTTTAATGTTTAATTTGTGAGTTGCATATGATTTGTTAAAGCCAATTATTCATTTATAACTTGTCAATGAGTGAGTAGATGCATATGTATATTAGCATATGTCATCTCTCTTTGTTGTGACCGGTTTGTAGTTTTGAGTATTTGTATGTAGAATGTATAGAATATGAAACACTAAGTAGTGTTTATGCTGAATTAGAGATGATGCTGACTATTTCATGTGAAGTAGGTTTATATGTGCGTGTGTGTGTGTGTGTGTGTGTGTGTGTGTGCGTGTGTGTTTATGTTTATACTACTGTTGTAGCAATAGATGCAGACAGGACATTTAAACAGGAGGGACCCCTTCCACACACCCTGTATACAGATATTCACATACACGCATGTGTCTTACCATAGTCCATACTGTCCCTCGTAGGTGCATAACTTCCTGAATAAGAATCATGATCAGTTTCGTCCTGAGGTGCTGGAGCTCTTTGCTCGCAGTCGACTGCAGGTAAACCCACCTGCACTGTCTGCCCTTACTGGATCACGAAGTGCGCCGACGTCCTTAATTAAAGCTTTAATACACATGTTTGTCTTTGTAATCGTTTCTCAAACACACAGATTTAAGCACAGGTGGGCACCGAGAGAGTAATGTGCTGTGTTTGTAGCTGGCGAAAGGTTGTGTTTGAACAGTGATGGATGACTCTTTGAAATGCACACTGATCTTAAACCCAGACAAGATTTAAAATAGAACCCAGATGGCCTAGCACTGTGTATTTGTAAGCAGTCATCAGTGGCTCGGAACTCTCCTCCTTACTAGATGGTGTCCGGATTGTTCCGGAAGGTGCAGGAGAGGTACATGCAGCAGAAGGAACTGGGGGCAAGGGGCAGAGGGCACCGCCAGCAGCCCTCCACCGTGGCCGCACACTTTCAGCAATCGCTGGCGGAGCTCATCTCTCGACTGGAGAGGTTTTACCGGAATCTTCTCCCACGTTCTACCTCACTGAATGACATAACGATGGTGTTTAGTAACTGATGTGTGTTAATGCACATGGCCTGTTTGTAAATGCAGATTGTCCCAGAGCAAAATGCCCTGGAGTTCGTCTCGACTTTGTATCCCCTTCCACCACATAAAAATGCAATACAGAAATGTAACTGGGAAAAAATGCCATTGAAGATATGAGAGATAATGTTGAAATGTATTATTGAACTGTTATACAGGGTGTCTCCCTTTGCAGTTTGTATTTTATTTATTCATTTTTCAGTGAACTTTCAGAATAGAAGCTGTTCTGTATTTCATAATCACAGGTGCAAGACAACGTTTATCCGATGTTTTAAGCCAAACTACGTGAAGGTAAGGTGTCCTCGTGATCCACCTCTGCTCTCACAGAAAATAAGAACAAGAGAGGAGCCTTTTTTTTGTTTGGCATTAGCCTTGTAAAGAGAATAGGGAAGTTGTTATCTTTCTGTGTAATTCCTTCCTAGTTACCAGGGATATTTGATGTTGACTACATAGCAACACAGCTCAGGCATGCTGGGATACTGGAGACCATTCACATCAGAAAAGAGGGTTTTCCCATACGCGTGCCCTTTTCATACTTCATGGAGAGGTCGGGTTTTTTTTCTTTTATTTATTCATTTATTTTATCTGCACTGCAAAAGAATCCACTTTAAGAAAAAAAATAATC
>NC_044499.1:50624816-50669816 GCF_902362185.1 Chanos chanos | reverse complement strand
GTTTCAAAAAATGTATTTTAATTTATTGATTTAATTTATTAATTTATGTGTTGGGCGTGTGCATGGGTTTGGTATTTATTGTGTGTATATGGTAATTTGTTAGGGGTAGTGTGCGTATGCGTGCGTGTGTGCGTGTGTGTGTGCATGTGTGTGTGTGTGTGTGTGGTTATTGGCTGGGAGTGGTGTGTTTTATCTGTGTTTGTCCTCTCTGTAGGATGGGTGGGACCAGCCTGAAGGCTATTCTCTTCAGAGGCCGCTCACCTCTCTGGACCCAGAGGATGTTCGCACAGCACTGGAGATATACAAACTGGTCAGTGGAGTTGTGTCTAAACACACACACAGGCATGCGCGCACACACACACACATGCATGCATGCACACACACACACACACATACAGCAGTCTCTGAAATATTGCAGTCAGGCAGCTTTGCATAACATTGAGGAAGGAAAGTGAATCATTGATAAGCTGTGTGCAACTAACTCCTTTTATTCTGCAAACTCAGCTGAATTCTTCCATTATAGATCTCAATTGACTCCTTTTATTCTCAAACTCAGCTGAATTCTTCCGTTATAGATCTCAACTGACTTCTTTTATTCTCAAACTCAGCTGAATTCTTCCGTTATAGATCTCAATTGACTCCTTTTATTCTCAAACTCAGCTGAATTCTTCCGTTATAGATCTCAATTGACTCCTTTTATTCTCAAACTCAGCTGAATTCTTCCGTTATAGATCTCAATTGACTCCTTTTATTCTCAAACTCAGCTGAATTCTTCCGTTATAGATCTCAATTGACTCCTTTTATTCTCAAACTCAGCTGAATTCTTCCGTTATAGATCTCAATTGACTCCTTTTATTCTCAAACTCAGCTGAATTCTTCCATTATAGATCTCAATTGACTCCTTTTATTCTCGAGCTCATTTGACCTCCTCTATTCTTGATCTCAACTGTTTTTTTTAAATTCTAGAATTCAACTTCTTTTATTCTAGAAATCAACTGACCTCTTTTACTCTAGAGCACAAGGAATAGCACGTCACTCTTAATAAGAAATGTTCTCTCACTTTAAAGAAACACCTTCTCTTAATAAGAAATGTTCTCTCACTTTAAAGAAACACCTTCTCTTAATAAGAAATGTTCTCTCACTTTAAAGAAACACCTTCTCTTAATAAGAAATGTTCTCTTACTTTAAAGAAACACCTTCTCTTAATAAGAAATGTTCTCTCACTTTAAAGAAATACCTTCTCTTAATAAGAAATGTTCTCTCACTTTAAAGAAATACCTTCTCTTAATAAGAAATGTTCTCTCACTTTAAAGAAATACCTTCTCTTAATAAGAAATGTTCTCTCACTTTAAAGAAATACCTTCTCTTAATAAGAAATGTTCTCTCGCTTTAAAGAAATACCTTCCCTCTCGCTGACCCCTTTCTATGCCTTCTGCGTTCACTGGTGCTCACCTTCTCAGGAAAAGTACTAAATAATGCAGTATTTTCACAACACAGACACAGTGAAGAGTGAATTCTAAGAGAACCAAAAACGTCCATAAACTAAAAACCAAAAACGTCCATAAACTCAAAAAATTCACCCTCTATGTTTAACACCCCCCCCCCCCCCCCCCCCCGCCTTCTCTGTGCTCCAGATCCTGCGTTTCTGTGAGGACACGGAGCTGACGGCCTGGCAGGAGCAGATGCTGGGGAACTACATCGTGGAGAAAGCGTTCTCTCGGCCTTCCCTGCGCGACGAGATTTTGGCCCAGCTGGTGTTCCACACGTGGAGTCGCGACAGTGAGGAGGGGGCTCTGCGGGGGTGGCTTCTCCTTGCCTGCTGTCTGAGCTCCTTCACGCCGTCCCCCGACCTGGACAAACCTCTCCTCAAGTAGGCCTCACCCCCCCTCCAACCTCCCCTTCCCTAAATCAACCTCTCACAGCACACATCCTAATCAGAGCAAGGTCTAAGTCACCATTCAAATGATCTGAGAAACGATGACAGTCTCTGTAAAGCTTTCATTCATATGGGGTTGGTGTGAGGTACTGCTCTATCACGTTTTAGTCCTGCTGGTAACAATACGTAGGTCAGAGGGAAAGGAGTCGCGTGAAAATGCCAGGACAGCGCTGATCATTCACATATCTGAGAGGCAGGTTTTATTATTGTCTGGTATTAATGCTCTGTCCAAACGGTGTAGGAGGTGCTTCATGCTCGCTGGTCAGGTTTCATGGGTTACATAGACATGATACTCACAAACATGGGTTACATAGACATGATACTCACTCACAAGAGTACATTCATCTCGGCCATATTATTTGTATCGTACCAATCAATGTAAAAGACATAATGTGACAAACAGGAAACACTTTGTGACTGTGACCCTTCAATGTATGGTTATAGTGTTTAGAATGAAATTAGATATAAAATTATGTGTTGATCCCCTAAATGTAAATCGAAGGAGATGCGTGTTTGCAAAGCATCCGTAGAGCGACACAAAAGACAGAATTTCAAGAAGATGAGATACATGAAAACATAAACAGTCACTTTCTGGCGCAGCTGAAATATCCTTGTGTCTGTGAAGCCCTGGCTGTGTCTCCTGTCATGTGACCTGAGTCGTGATTTGTGATTGGTCAGGTATGTGTCAGATCGAGGCCCTGGGGAGTATCGTTCCCTCTGCCAGCACAAACTGCTTACTGCACTCCAGCACCCCTCCTTCACCAGACGACTGCACCCACCCACCCAGCTGGAGTGGACAGCCAATCAGAGGAAAGGAAAGATGGTGGTGGATGTTAACACCTTTAATGGTGAGAGTGCTGAGGTGTTTCATTAGGGGTCTGTTTCTGTTTGTTTTTTGTTGTTTTTGTTGTTGTTATTGTTGTTTTTTACGATTGAGGTATTTGAGTGTTGAGGTGTGTGTTTGAGCGTTGAGGTATTTGAGTGTTGAGATGTGCGTTTGAGTGTTGAGATGTGTGTGTTTGAGTGTTTAGATATTTTAGTGTTGAGGTGTGTGAGTGTTGAGGTATTTGAGTGTTCAGGTGTGTGTTTGAGTGTTGAGGTATTTGAATGTTGAGGTGTGTGTTTGAGAGTTGAGGTATCTGAGTGTTGAGGTGTGTGTTTGGGCGTTGAGGTATTTGAGTGTTGAGGTGTGTGTTTGGGCGTTGAGGTATTTGATTGTTGAGGTGTGTGTTTGAGTGTTGAGGTATTTGATTGTTGAGGTGTGTGTTTGAGTGTTGAGGTGTGTGTTTGAGTGTTGAGGTATTTGAGTGTTGAGATGTGCGTTTGAGGGTTGAGATGTGTGTGTTTGAGTGTTTAGATATTTTAGTGTTGAGGTGTGTGAGTGTTGAGGTATTTTAGTGTTGAGGTATTTGAGTGTTCAGGTGTGTATTTGAGTGTTGAGGTATTTGAATGTTGAGGTGTGTGTTTGAGAGTTGAGGTATCTGAGTGTTGAGGTGTGTGTTTGGGCGTTGAGGTATTTGAGTGTTGAGGTGTGTGTTTGGGCGTTGGGGTATTTGATTGTTGAGGTGTGTGTTTGAGTGTTGAGGTATTTGCGTGTTGAGATGTGTGTTTGAGTGTTGAGGTGTGTGTGTTTGAGTGTTCAGGTTTATCAGTGTTGAGATGTTTGTTTGAGTGTAGAGGTGCTTGATTGGGTTCTAAAGTATTTCATTATCTCTGTTTAAGTTCATTGCACAGTCATGTCAGTAGCAGAGAGGCTGTGATTTAGAAGTTATCTTAGAAGTGAAATCGTCTTTAAGACACAGTTTTTGACGTTGTCAAAGCTGGACGTCCACTGGCTGAGGCATCTGTTTGTGTGTTAAACACTTCCAGATGAGAGGATGACTGCCGAGGTGGAGTCCTGGACCACAGGTGAAGAGCTGGCCGGTTGGTTTCTCAGTTTCAGGTAAGGAAAATAAAACTGTGTTACCTTTACGTTGTCTCTGGGGCTGCATCAGGTCGTGTTCTGCATTAAGGCTGGCATGTTCTAAATACCAAACAGAAAGGGAGACAGAGATGGGTTCAGGTAAATTATAGGTAAAGACTCATTGAGACAGAGATGGGTTCAGGTAAATTATAGGTAAAGACTCATTGAGACAGAGATGGGTTCAAGTAAATTATAGGTAAAGACTCATTGGGACAGAGATGGGTTCAGGTAAATTATAGGTAAAGACTCATTGAGACAGAGACGGGCTCAGGTAAATTATAGGTAAAGACTCATTAAGAAAGAGGTGGGTTCAGGGGAATTATAGGTAAAGACTCATTGAAGTGGAGTGTCTATAATATAGCAGGATGTTAAGTAAGGGGTGAGTTTGAGCTCTTTAACAGTTTTGCACACACACTTGGTTATATTGTCTACTATGACTCACGTTCCGTGCCATGACTGGGTCTAAAGGGCATGTGTGTAAATTGTGCGTGTGTGTGTGTGTGTGTGTGTGTGTGTGTGTGTGCGCGTGTATGTGTGTGTGTGTGTGTGTGTGTGTGTGTGTGGTGTGAATAGGGGTCTACACGACAGTCCCAGAGGCTGGTCAGTGTCCCTGTTGGCGGGGGAAGGATGGACAGATCTTCCTGGTTCTGATTATGTCATGGACCTGCTGGCTGGAGTGGAGGCTGATGTCCCACTGGGTCACCCCCCCGCCCAGCCGGATTACCTGTTCAGCGCCTATGGAGACAGGTAGATTCTGTGTAACTCTAACCTCAGAGGAAACACACCTTCAGCTGGTCGCCACCCTGAAGAAGAGACCAGTTTTTAAATCATTGACAGTCTCTCATCAACCATCGTTAATATTTAACAGATGATTCACCTCAGCATTAACGTTACGTAGCGTATTTTCCATGAGGTCTCCCTGTGTTGTTAACGGAATCCCGTCCTGTTTTCTGAACGCCAGTATGGTGACCACCGATTTGGACGATTTCATCCCTCCCGCCCCATCCATGCAGGCTCCAGGACTGCCCATGTCTGAGACCGCGCCTTGGAACAATTACTCTTACTCCCCCTCTCAGAGTTAGTACCACACACTCTCACCCTCTGCTCTCTGCCTGTCTGAGGAGCAAGGGCGTTCTGTACATTTACTTAACACCTCACTTAACACGTCTGTGAGTTAGTAACACACACATATACTTACTCCACACATTACTCTCTCTCTCTCTCTCTGGTATAGCACAGTTACACTTACTCTCTCTTTTTATGGGAATTATGTTTAGGTGTGTGTAAGTTCTCCACATGCGTACATGCTCTACATTCACACCTGTGTTTACCTACATCCTCAAGTAGAGCCCCCATCCCTATCCATCAACAGGATGACGCCCTAATATTTACATTTACATTTTACATTTTTACATTTAATAGAGCTGATAAGTGGTGAATCAGTAATTTCGCAGTTCCCGATGCTTCGGTGAAAATCTACAAGTCTGGTCTCCTTTACTTGGTCGGGTGAAAGATCACGCAGTTTCTCAGCCCTTTAGATTTGGAAGGCTGTTAACTGGCGTGTCTTCCGCTGTTCGCACCAAAACTGAATGTGCTCCTCTCTCCTTACCTCAGGGTCACAGAGTCGGCAGATGGACGCATATGTCGATGACATCTTTGACCCCGTGCTGGACCAGGGCCTCCCGGTCAGTGCTTTCCCAAAACAACAATGTATTTCTAATCTGTGTAATCTATATCAGGAAATGAATTTTGGTCCACACTGTTTTAAAAGTATTTGAATGTATTTGAATGTATGCTGTATTTAAAACGCCGTACGTAGATACACATCCATTTGCATGGACGGTTCAGCTTACTGGTTGAGCTGGTTGTCTGTCACTGCGATTACAGGACTTTGATCGAATGTCAGCGCTCAATCGCAGAATGAGGGGAGGAGGCGGAATGTACGCTGGAACAGGTACATCACCTGCCAGTCAAACCCAGCTTTACGATTGGGCTGGTTATCTGTCAGTCAACAGTATGTGCAAAGATGTACATCAGTGTAACCAATGAGAGTTGAGCGTTACTGCTCTGTGTTGCAGGGATGCCCATGACGATGCCAGGATACACTATGGGTGAGAGGTCTCAGTTTTCCCCTGAAACATCCCTTTGGAAGACACTAATGTACAGCTGACCTGGGATCAGTTCATATCTGTCAAGATACTTTCCTAGTATTCCTCAATGCTCTCTGGTCTTTGTTACCTTGACCTCAGTCACACATATGACTTGCCAGGAGAAGTGACGATATTATGATAACAGTCTAGATAAGGCCCTCAGTCAAGTGATGTTTATTGGGTGTGATTTAACACATCCACCTGCAGTTAGAACAGCAGTAACAATGTAACAAAGCATAGAACTCAAGGAAAAGAACCAGTGTGAGAACACTGGTCTTTCATTCATTCACGTGTTCACAAACTGGGGTCCACTGTGCAGGCTTGGAGGAAGTAAAATCAGTAAGTCCAGAGTTACGGGAATATATGTGTATATTAAAGTGTATTTAAATTGAGTAAAAGTTTCTGTGTGTTTGATGAGGAGGTATGCCAATGAGCCCTACCATGCCCCAGATGATGCCAAATATGATGCCAGCTGCTGCCCCAATGCCAATGATGCAGCCAATGCCAGGTAATCCCTCTCCTCTCCTTTCCTCTCCTCTGTCCTCTCCTCTCCTCTCCTCTCCTCTCTTCTCTCCTCTCCTCTCTTCTCTCCTCTCCTCTGTCCTCTCCTCTCCTCTCCTCTCCTCTCCTCTCCTCTCCTCTCCTCTCTCCTCTCCTCTCCTCTCCTCTCCTCTCCTCTCCTCTCCTCTCTCCTTTCCTTTCCTTTCCTTTCCTTTCCTCTCCTCTCCTCTCCTCTCCTCTCCTCTCCTCTCCCCTCTCTTCTCTTCTTTCTCCTCCTTTTCTGTTTTGTTTCCTCCTTCTCTCCATTCCTCTTACATTCTCTTTGTCTGCCCTTTTTTCTCACGCAGCCATGATGATGCCAGCTGCCATGCCAACCGCCGAAACGTCTCGCTTTCCGAGACGCCAGCCCTCTGTGTCCACTTCCTCATCAGTCATCTCTCCGGAGACCATAGAGGCCACAGAGCAAGCTTTCATCAAACAGCAAGCCCTGCTCATGGTAAGGCACACACCCCAAACACGCTTAGCCCATACATACCACATTAACATATTTGTAGAATCGCCAAATGGGTATTAGAGTGCAATGCAGATCATACTTTTTTTTTTAACTCAAAGTACAAAGGCCCAGACAGTATGTATTGGTTCTGAGCTTATAAATAAAACCATACATATTACAGAAAGTCAAAGAAGGGGTTAAACTTGTTAAAGGACGTGTTAAACCAGGGTCTTGAGTTTGTTCTTCCACATAAGGGACCACTATTCTAATCATGATACTGAGGACTCTTAGTGTTTAGTCAGGATCAGAGGCGTTTAGTTAGGATCAGAGGTGTTTAGTCAGGGTCAGAGGTGTTTAGTCAGGGTCAGAGGTGTTTAGTTAGGGTCAGTGGTGTTTTAGTTAGGGTCAGTGGTGTTTAGTCAGGGTCAGAGGTGTTTAGTTAGGGTCAGAGGTGTTTTAGTCAGGGCCAGTGGTGTTTTAGTCAGGGTTAGCAGTGTTTAGTCAGGGTCAGAGGTGTTTTAGTCAGGTTCAGTGGTGTTTTAGTCAGGGTTAGCAGTGTTTAGTCAGGGTCAGAGGTGTTTTAGTCAGGGTCAGAGGTGTTTTAGTCAGGTTCAGTGGTGTTTTAGTCAGGGTCAGTGGTGTTTTATTCGGGGTCAGAGGTGTTTGTGTCAGGGTCAGAGGTGTTTTAGTCAGGGTCAGTGGTGTTTGTCCTCACACGTCTGGACTTATTGCTCTGTGTCTGTAGGCTCAGCAGATGACACTCCAGGCCATGACGCTCTCACAGGAGCAACTTCAGAAACAGCAGCGGCAGCCTGCTCCTGCTCTTGTTCCTGCTCTTGCTCCTGTTCCTGCTCCTGCCCCTGCTCCTGCTCCTGCTCCTGCTCCTGCATTCACCAGACCCCAACCACAAACCCAACGTGACACCACTCCAGTGCTGTCTACTCCAACTGTCCAAACACCACCACGTCCAACACTGCTCCAAACGCCTGAGGTATGGTGTGAGTGTGCGTGTGTGCGTGCGTGTGTGTGTGTATGTGTGTGTATGTGGTGTGTCTGTATATATCTGTGTTTAGCGTTGTTCGTCTAATATTTCATCTGGACGTATGTTCAATACCGACAGCTGGACCAGAGTTTGGATAATACCACAACAGAGCAGCCAGAGACCTTCCAAGAGAAGAGACAGTTTTTCCAGCAGATGGGTAAGATGAACAAGACACAGACAAGTCATAAACGTTTATTGTAAACAAGTTTAAACAAAGTGTGAACCTCATTTTTCTCGAGCGACGCATCCGTTTGCTCGTCTTCAACTTGACCTTTGAACCTCGAACGGAAGTTGACTTTGTAACCTGTTTGACAGGTTTATCACAGTCCCGTCCAAAACAAGTCACCCCTAAAGCAGCGAAACCCCTGATCTACAGCGTCCCACCTGATCTGCCCAGGTCTCCCCCTCCTGTGATGGCAGAAGGTTGGAGAACCTTTAACTCTTTAACTGTTTTACAGAGACACTGCTAGGTAGCTAATTGCCTGTGGTTAATTTAGTTCCATGAAAGTAATTTTGGATTAAGAAGCTTCATGTTAGTGTTAGTGTTCATGTTATTGATATTTAGGCTGGTGTCGCAGCCTAAAGCTAGTCTGGTCTGCTCAAAGACCTAATCCTACTCAACTCAGAGCAACCTGACTGTTTAAGTTTAACTCTGAGGAGATGAAAAGTCCACAGAACATTTATTGAAATTCTCACCACTTTTCAAAAGCGCCAGTCTCACCGGCACCAGAATCCCGCCCTGAGAGGGTAGAACCACCCACACCCAGGGTACCTCCCAAACCCGCTGCCCCCAAACCAGAACCCACCAGCAACATCCGGGAGATCATCAAGCAGTACCAGAGCCGCCCTCCTCCAGAACCTAAGGAATTTGAGCCAGTGAAGTGGGTCAATCCCAGTGGCGTAATCCCAGTTTAAGTGGAATAGTATATGAGGATATGATTGTGCCTTTTGAATGATTTTATGTGACTGTGTGTAGTAATCAAATATGACTGAGAACTATTAACACTTTAAGTGATCTAAATGACCTACAGTTAATCTTCTTTTGAGACAGAATTGAATGAAATGAAATCATATGGAATCGAACTGAACTGAACTGAAATGGATTGAATTGATCTGAATTTAACTGGACTGAACTGGATGTTCTAGGGTTCCTACCATAGCTTTTGTGAAGAAATCTGACCCTAAAGAAGAGGCTCTGGCCATTCTCAGAAACAACGGCCCTGTCCCTCATCAGGAGGTAATGGAAAAGAGTCCTCTTCTATTTTCCACCCAGTCCAGAATGCTATCTCTCTATAGATATCAGAGCTTAATCATTGCCAATATCTGATGGACGATTGCACAACCTCATATCTCTGTTTTTCTCTCCTTGGTGTCTTGGCGTGGATCAAAAGGTTATAAAGAACTGTCTATACAATCACAGAAAGGTTTTCTTTTGTGTTTGCACATATGCTAAGGGTTTATGTACAGTACAATACATTTTTTAAAAGAAATGCGCAGTAATATTTTTTAAAATTTCCTGTTCGTTATTTTAAAAAGTTGTTTTTTTGGGGGTTTTTTTGCACTTGGTTCATTGTTTTCCTGGCAACTGACGTCATAAGACTGATGTCGAACTGCCATTGGAATTTTTTTTATCGTTTTATTACGATATTGTTTCCTTTGTTATTGTTTCTCATTGCTATAGAGACGGTGGTCACCTCCTTCCACCCACCCCGAGAGGGAGCGGACGCCTCCCGGGCCTCGCTCCATCTCCAACAGCATGAGGCAGAAACAGCAGTCCCTCGCTGATCTTTTTGGCTCTCAGCGCTCCAGAAAGACCCCCTCACCGCTTCTGCTTCCACCGCCACCTCCTCTCGAACCTGCCCCCACCTCCCCCACCTCCTCAGTCCCAGACTCGCCTCCCGCCATCCCGGACCCACCCTTAATGCCCGCCCCGCAGCTCTGTGAGTGATCTCTGCAACGTCCAGAAGTGGGGGGTGTTTAGGTTGAGGACAAACGTGAATGCGAATTTGAAAAACGGAGACGGAATCTCTGGGGCGAATACGTCACGCACTGAATGCTGGAGGACAGAACGACCTGTTCTCTTGTTCTTCATCCTCAATAACAGTTGTCTGATTTTATGGTATCGCTGTATAATCCTATAAACTCTCATTAACCCTGGGCCCCGCCCTTGACCTCTCTCTCTCTCTCTCTCTCTCTCTCTCCCTCCGTAGATCAGCGACGACTTTCGGATGACGATACAGTTCGATCTCAGATGCATAAGTTCTCCGCTAGCGTTTATTTCTCTTACTCCACCATGCCTGGAAAGCTCTTTTTACGCAAAGAGGTCAGCTGATTTTCCAGAGAGGTCTTACTTAAAAAAAATCCAAAGATGAAACAGAGTTTAAGAGCTGCTGCTAACACAGTCCCACTGCATGTTTGTCAGTGTGACATGACTGAGAGATGAGTGCTCAATATGATCTGCATAAGCACTTTTCAGTTGTGTATGGAATCAGAGTTAATGCAAGCGTGAGGGCTTATGAAAACGGTGCCCTCTTTTGACCAGTTGTGGTCAGTGCAGTTTGAACTGTTTTTCATCTGCCGCTGAACCCCCTCTCTCTTTCTGTAGATATTCTACCCCAGAGAGAAATTCACCCATCCATACATCCTTAACCTGCTGTGTGAACAGGTCAGTCATCTCCACGGCAACGTTATTCATTCACAAATCTCCCCTTAGGTCAAATTCAGTACTCCCTTAAATCGGTTAAAAACAGGGAGTAATCACATTAGCGTAGATGTAACTGAGCCTGATATTAACTGACGTGAGCTTTCTGTTTTAAATTATTTATTTATGTACTTACTTGCTTACTTATTAGTTTATGTTGCTTTTTTGCCTGAGGTTGAAGTAGGGGTTAGATTTTATAAATTTAAAGAAAATGTAATATGAAGTTTAAAATGTAACATAGAAATTTTTAGTCGTTCACTTGATGAAAGAGTGCACATTAATAATGTCTCCTGTTTTTGTTCAGATTATGAGAGACACCTTCTCTGACACCTGCGTGCGTATAACACGGGAGGAACGCCGCAAGATGAAAGACCTGCTGGGTAAACAGGAAACTCCTTCAGAACTCCACAGGAGGACAAGACTGAGGAGATCCATATGAACGATAGCACCGCTGACAGAGCGGGGAAACAATAGAATAGAAAGAACAGAACAGAACCGAACAGTATAGAATATAACAGATAGAATAGGATAGAATAGAACAGAACAGTATAGAATATAACAGATAGAATAGGATAGAATAGAACAGAACAGTATAGAATATAACAGATAGAATAGAATAGAACAGAACAGTATAGAATATAACAGATAGAGTAGAATAGAATAGAATAGAACAGAACAGAACAGTATAGAATATAACAGATAGAATAGAATAGAACAGAACAGTATAGAATATAACAGATAGAATAGAATAGAATAGAATAGAATAGAATAGAACAATACAGAATATAACAGATAGAACAGAATAGAACAGAACAGTATAGATTATAACAGATATAATAAAATAGAGTAGAATAGAACAGAACAGAACAGAACAGGACAATATAGAATAGAATAGAATAGAACAGAATAGAATAGAATGGAAATGTTGTTATGGATACGTGTGCATTCAGGACTTTTGTGAGTCATGTAATGAGATTGTATTGTATTGAGATGGTATCATTTGTGTGCTCTGTTTTCGTCCAATAGCGAGCTTCCACATTGGCACCAGTATCAGCTCAGTGCAGGATGATGCTATGAAGAAGAGAGTTGTTATAGCTGCGAGAGACAACTGGGCAAACTACTTCACACGTCTCTTCCCCATTAAGGTGAAGCAGATGCCGTGTCTTCCCTCTCTTTCTCTCTCTCTATCTCCTTCTCTCTCTCTCTCTCTCTTTCCCATTTTGTCTCATGCCATCTCTCTCTCTCTTTCTCTTCTCTAAATATTCTGTAGACATTTCCTTTACTTCCATGGGCATGTTGACATTTTGGTCTCTCACATATACACACGCACACAAACACACACACTCTCACACACACACTCACATAAACCCATGGGTGTTGTTTCAGGGCGGGTCCATAGGAGACGCTCAGATTCTCGGTGTATCTCATCGTGGGATCAGGCTGCTGAGGGTTGCCATGGCATCAGGCATCAACCCCAAACACCTCAAACTTCTCTGCAGCTACAGGTACCATCAGCACAAAGAGACAGAGGAAAAATGTCATGTTATTACTCAGAAATGTTTATGTCGTTACAGAGAAAATATTACGCACCATAAACCTAAACAAGACGAGAAAATTCTGAAGGACGATGGGAGAGATTTTGTTGTTTTAAATAAATAAAGTAATATTTTTTTCCCCTGTGAAGTGTACTATAGCAGCTTATTTTGTGTTTCTTGATGTAACTGGCATATTCAGAATTTTCTGGTTATTCTGATTTCTTTGGGTTTGTTGTGTGTTTTCTTTGGGTTTGTTGTGTGTTTTTACAGACCTTTTAGAGGGCTGCTGTGTCTGTTTAGCACAGGCGTTATGTCTTTAGATTCACTCTTACTGTCAGAGCAGACAAATATGCAAACATGATACTATCTGTGTGTGTGTGTGTGTTTATCTCTGTTTTTCCTCACAGATATTCTGGTGTTTTTGCTTAGAAAATGTCAGAGCCACAGTAAAATCAGTGCCTCTGAAAGAGTCGCCTTAAGTTTATGCATTTTTTGCGTATATATGTAATAATAACATAGCTGAATTAATATTGTTGATCTTCCTCTCTCTCTCTCTGTCTCTCTCTCTCTCTCTAGCTATGCTGAGCTGTTATCTGTGGATCTGCAGGGTGCCGGGACAGTCATAATCACTCTGAAGAATGAACAGTTAGAAATCCATTCCCCCCGAGCCCCTCAGATTGCCGCTCTAATCCAGCTGTTTCTCAAAGAACTGACCAAGGTACACAAGCCCCCCCCCGCCCCCACACACCCCCGCCCCCACACACCCCCGTCTGCACACCACCTGTGTCACCGACAAACCACCACAGAGCTCAGTCATAGCCACGGTCAGCAGTTCTGTGCTGTGGATCAGAGTTCAACCTCTCGGTTTTATCCCCTGTAACTTCTCATTTCTAATCTCACTTAAATTCAAGTTAATGATACTGCATTGCAATGTCAAGAGCTCAGTGTTTCCTCTTCTGGCGGTTCTCTCCCACTCTGATAACTCCGTTTCATTTTGTTTTGGATCCATTTGAAATGAGCCCTGTTCTAAGACACAGTCACCGTGCAAACCATCTGATGCTGATTCGTTCAGGTTCAGCTGATGACGGACAGGTTACAGTTAAAGATGCTGCCGGTTATGAGGTTCTTTGGTTGAAACAGATCATTACGGGGTTTTTTTTTTTTTTTTCTGCAGGACTCTGGATATGTGATTGCACTGAAGACCTTTCTGACAGATGACAAAAGCCTGCTCAGCTTCCACCGGGGTGACGTCATCAAACTCCTCCCCATGGACGGCCTGCAGAACGGTGAGGAACTCCTTACAGTCGTCCTATTGGCCAGTGGAGCTGTCACTCTGCTTTCTCACTGGACTCCTCACTGGCCCTCACTCATTGTTTTGTTTTTTTTTTCTTCCCAGATATTATACATGTCTTTAGACCCATGAAATCTGTGATATCACGATTTTCTGAAAGTGCTTTTTCTTTCTTTACATTGTCTGTACATTGTGTGTAATTTTTGTGCGTAATATTTATAATACTTGCAATGACCGTCTGTACTCTTAGTGTGTGTAACGTCAGTGTGTAATGTTTGTCTGTACTCTTTGTGTGTGTAATGTCAGTGTGTAATGTTTGTCTGTACTCTGTGTGTAATGTCAGTGTGTAATGTTTGGCTGTACTCTTTGTGTGTGTAATGTCAGTGTGTAATGTTTGGCTGTACTCTTTGTGTGTGTAATGTCAGTGTGTAATGTTTGTCTGTACTCTGTGTGTGTAATGTTTGTCTGTACTCTGTGTGTGTAACGTGTATCGTTTGCATGTAATGTCACGCGTAATGTTGAAGATGTGTATCTCTGTCTTGCCAGGTTGGGGCTCCGGTTCCACAGGGGGGCGCTGTGGTCTCTTCCCCCTGGACTCCACCCAGCCCTGTGCCGCCCCTGATTATCACGGCGCCCTGCTGGAGCGGCAGGATGAGCGGCGGAAAAGCGTGCGCGCGCCCAGGGCCTCCTCTGGCCCCCCCGTTGCCCAGCCCAGCAGGGCCAGTACGAGAGGCGGTCCCTCAAGAGCCAGTGTGGAGACGAGGTCCACACAGGGCTCCGTTCAGGGGTCAGAATCAGGCCTGTATCCCATGACGGAGTTCGCCAGGAAGTACTTCAGAGAGGCCATGGGCAGGTAGAGACTGCTTCTCTGTGTGGAAAACAGACTGTCGCACTCTTCTTAACACATGAGCCGCGTGTTCCTCTCACTCAGCTTAACGCAAACAATTTACTGTTGTAGTCAAATTTCTCAGAGCTGCGCAGAAGTCAGAGGTCAGAGGTCATTTCAGGGTTTAAATACCTTTTTTTTCCTTTGTTTTTTTTTCTGTTGATTTTCATCATTCTTATCATTGTTTTAGTAAATTGCATAAACAATAAAAAAAAACCCTGCTAATATGTTCCTGTTCAGGTTCTGTGTGGATTGTGAACGCTTCATACAGGGTCATACACAGAAAAGGTCAGAGAACAGTAATGACAGTTTGATGTTAACCCTCTTTCTTTCTCTTTTCTTTTTCTCTCCAAGTGCTGAAAAACTAAGTCACAAAGATTTCATCAACCGCATGATGGACTTCACTAAGGTAAGGTTTCTTTACGCCCCAGAGCAAGGTTGGGGTAGAGGAGTGTAAACAAGGTGTCAGGGGATGGGACTGGTTTACTGGTTTTTACTGGTTAACTTTTTTTTTCTTTCTCAGGATCCCATTCAGGAGTCTCTCATCATGTTTTCAGACCCTGAGCTGAATGATTTGGCCGTGCAGTGTTTCAAGAGTGAGTGTAAACACACACACACACACATACTCACACACACACACACACACACACACACACACTCACACACACACACACACACACACACACACATACACACACATACTCACACACACACACACACACACACACACACATACTCACACACACACACACACACCACACTCACTCAGACACACACACACACATACTCACACACACACACACACACACACTCACACACACACACACACACACACACACACATACTCACACACACACACACACACACTCACACACACACACACACACACACACACACACACACACACACACCACACTCACACACACACACACACCACACTCACACACACACACACACATACTCACACACACACACACACACACACTCACACACACACTCACACACACACACACACACACACACCACACACACACACTCAGACACACACACACACACACACACACTCACACACACACACACACTCACACACACACACACACACACACACATACTCACACACACACACACACACCACACACACATACTCACACACACACACACACACACACACACTCACACACACACACACACACCACACTCACACACTCACACACACACACACACACACACACACACACACTCACACACAAACTGGTTCACTGTCTCTCTCTCTCTTTTGTTCTTTGCAGAGGTGATGCAGTTTATGTTGGACATGCCTGTGAAGAAGAGTCAGTCTGAGGAACAGCATCTGAACTTCATTCTGCAGGTCTGTGTGTTTGTTTTCAGTTTTTCTACAAATCATGAAGAAAAAATCATCTTCATGTCATGAAAAATATCCTGAAGATCAACAGGTATCATACAGAAGTGCCGGTGTGTGTGTGTTTGTGTGAGTGTGTGTCTTTTAACTCATGGGTTTATTTGTGGTTGATTAGCTTGGAAAAGAGAAGGAGTTGCTAAGAGACGAGATATACTGCCAAGTCATCAAACAAATCACCCGCCACCCCTCCAGGTGAGTATGTGTGTGTGTGTGTGTGTGTGTATTTATGTAAACGTGTGTGTGTGTGTGCGTGTGTGCACATATGTGTGTGCGTGTGTGTATGCGTGTGTGTGTGCGTGCGTGCGCAGGTATGTATGTGTGTGTGTATGTGTGTGTGTGTGTGTATATGCTGTGTTCTGTAAGGTGTATTCTGTGTATTCTGCTCCTGCAGGGAGAACTGTACCCGTGGATGGCGTTTGCTGAGCTTGGCGACTGGATTCTTTCCCTGCTCCGATATCCTGAGACCCTATGTGCGCCGTCACCTGCAGGACTGCAGCCAGGATTCTAGAAACCCCTGGCAGGGTATTCCCATCACTGCTCCCAGTCAGACCAGATTACCCCAGATAACTGCTCCCAGTCAGACCAGATTATTCTAGATCACTCTCTCCAGTCACAGCACATTACTCCAGATCAGTGCTACCACTCGGACCAGATTACTCTAGATGTCTCCTCCCAGTCAGAACACATTACTCTAGATGTCTCCTCCCAGTCAGAACACATTACTCCAGATCAGTGCTACCACTCGGACCAGATTACTCCAGATGTCTCCTCCCAGTCAGAACACATTACTCTAGATCAGTGCTACCAGTAAGACCATGTTATTCTAGATCACTTTCCCCTGTCAGACCAGATTGCTCTAGATCACTGTCACAGATTGCTGTCACTCAGAACAGATCTCTGGAAACACAACAACACACATTTACTATTCACCACAAGGTGCCTAGTTCCATTTGATAAATGTTCACAAGGGCCCCATATATGTTGAGTATATGAATTTTAGTGAAGTGGTACATGTGTGTGATGTGGGTCATTCTGTGGCGTTTAGGTACAGTGTGTATGAAATGTGTGTGTGTGTGTGTGTGTGCGTGTGTGTGACACTGTGTCTCTTTGTCTCTCAGAAATCTCCCGTATATGTGAGCAGAACCTCAGACGCTCTCTGAGCTTTGGTGGTCGCAGACACATTCCCTCTCAAACAGAGATGCAAGCCATTCTGGTGAGTCTGTTTTAAAGAACGTCAAATCCCACCACAACTTCAAACAAACGAAATCGAATTTTATGTCAGTAACATCATTTGAATGTGAACATTCAAGCTGAATTTCACTGAACTTGTGGACAATAATATAATGTATGCAAAGGGCCCATTGAGAATATTCACTTTATATCTCCACCGCTGAACTAAAGCAGAATGTTTTTGCCAGAGTAAAATCTCATGGAGTTGTAGGTAACTGCAGGAAATGAACATATCTGCAGACCATTGACACATCTGGGTTGTGAGAAGCCACTATTTTTTAATGCTCTCATAAGTGCATTCACACTGGTGGACACAAACTTTACAACCACTGAATAATGTTCAGTCTAATCCACATGTAATACTTATAGAGATGATTTACCTGAGCAACTCTGGCACAGCAATTGTCTTTGGGATAAATAATGTTTTTTTTGTTGTTGTTTTTTTTTATCTTACCTTAACGCTTGGGAACGCTTGCTGTGTGTTTGGGGCACATTCTTCGGGCTGCGTAGGCTGGCAGGAGCTCTCGTCATATTGGCATCACTTTGCCCGGTGGCACAGAGCTGCCCTGCAAGATCCGAAACTTCACCGTATGTAAAACTGCCCCTACTTGTCCCTCTCATACTGTTCTCTCCTCCCCCCCCCCCCCCCTCTCTCTCTCTCTCTCTTTCTCTCTCCCTCTCCCTCTCACCCCCCCCCTCTCTCTCTCTCTCTCTCTCTCTGTCCTCTTCAGTTTCTTATACCTCGGTCTGTTTCTCGAACTGAAATGTATGATTTCACATAAATGACTATAAGGCCTTGGAATTGGGGTTCATTCAGTTCAATGTGTGTCTGGGTGCTCAGGTGGATTATATTCAGTTTAATGTGCTCAGGTGGGGTGTGTTCAGATGAATGTAATGTGTGTTGTGTGTTCAGGTGGGGTGTGTTCAGTTGAATGTATGTTTGCGTGTTCAAACTTTGGGTTTGGGGTATATTCAGTTAAATGTGTGTTTGTGTGTTCAGGCTTTGGGTTTTTGATGTGTTCAGTGGACTGTGTGTTTGTGTTTTAAGCTGAATGTGTGTTTGTGTGTTCAGGCTTCGGGTTTTTGGTGTGTTCAGTGGACTGTGTGTTTGTGTGTTCAGGTGGCGACAGAGCTGGTGGCGGACATTTGCTCAGAGATGGGTGTGGTCAACCCTGCTGAGGTCAAAGAGTACTGCCTTCATGCCATGCGTGGTAGGCAGCACACACACACACACACACACACACACACACACACACATATGCACATACAGTAGTTATGTCGCTGAAACTGCTACTGAACTCTTAGGACCTTGATCATCTTTGGCTCAAATTCCACAAAAATTTCATAACCTGTTACTTGTGTTCGGTGTGTCTTTTTTTGGTCGCCGTGTGTGACAAGGCGCCAAATCCGACCGTAAAACATGCAGGGTCGGTTTTTAAGACGTCATGTTCGTTCGGCCCTCTTTCATCTGACTGATGTCTCACACATGCCTGTCACTGCTTAGTCCCCTCCCATTTTCTCTCCGTATCCTCTCAGGTCAGGAAGTACGACCGGTTCATCCCGACGAGTATGTGTTGGACTTCCTGCTTGATGACGGCTCCATCTCTCTCTCCCTTTCTCGAATCACCTGGCAATATTCTCCACAGTTTGAAAATGAACTCTTCATTGAGTTCCACTATCAGCAGGTAGAATCACATTCTCAGTCAAATGGCAGATCGTCTCCTGTGACAGACACAGAAAAGACTAAAGTATATTAATTTGCTAAAGAGTATCAGTTAAGTATCAGTCAACTTTACATGTGTGCTGTTTTCAGATCAGTGACAATGTGTGTGTGTGTGTGTGTGTGTGTGAGCTTACAGATCAGTGACTAAGTGTGTTTGTGTGTGTGCATGCAAATGTTTCTGCATGCATGTGTTTCAGATCAGTACCTGTGCTTGTGTGTGTGTGCATGTGTGTATTTTTGAGATCAGTGACTACATGTGTATGTGTGCTTTTTTTTTTCTGAACTAGGTCTTGGCTGATTATTTAGAAGGAAAGTTCCCCATCCAACACAGCGACAGTTCCTCTGGTCAACAGCAGATGGCAGAGTTGGCCGCACTTCAGCACTTTGCCTTGGGTCACACCCATCAGCCCACACCGTGAGTGACACTCGCTCTGAAGAGTCTTCACCCGAGAGTTGTCTCTACCTGAGTCTGGGCATTTGTGACAGGGTTTTTTGTTTTGCTGTTTTTCTGTCTCTCTCTCTCTCAGGGCGGAGTTGAGGGAGTACTTACCTCAGATGGATAAACCCATCCCGACTGAACACATGCTTATCGAATCGCCCCCGCTCAGACCCCGCAATGCCAAAATACGCTTCCTCCGTGAGTTACATCAATACGGCCCATCAGAAAATGTCACAGTGTCCCACTGTACGCTGCGTCACGTGCCAGACACACACACAGATTCACCTGTCACTGCCTGACCTGTTCTAAAGCCGCTTCCTTCTACTCAGTGGAATCAGTGTTCTTTTCATTTAACTTTATAATTAGTTGTCACAGCAATTCATTTATATATTTTGTGTCTGGCACATTAGCATACTAATTACTATAATAATAATAATAATAATAATAATAATAATAATAGGAAGTGAAAGTAAGTCACTGAACGCCTTGGCCCTTGTGTTTGTTAGTACGAGGAGGAGGAGGAGGAGGAGGAGGAGAAGGAGGCATGTTTGTCGCTCCCTCCTTCCTTCCTTCCTTCCTTCCTTCCTTCCTCGCTTTACTATGTCCTTCCTTTCTCTCCTCTCTGATCTTGCCTCGTGTTCATTTCTTTCCAGAGATCATGTTTTCTCAGCCTTTATTTGGCTCCAAAGTGTTCTTAGCGCAGAAGTCCACTGTGCGTGCTAGCCCGTCTCCCTGCCTGGTCTCGGTCAACTTTGAGGGCATCAACTTTGTCAACCCCAAAACAATGGTACAGTTTATCCCAAAACAGACTCAGCTCTACCCCTACACACAGCATGACTAGCTCCAGAACACAGCAACTACCGACCTGCCCAAATACAAACTTACAAACTGCAAATCACACTGCTATCAGAGTGCTATCACAGCAGACAGAATTACAGTCACATTTAAGGGTGTACGTTTTTGGGGGGGTTTTTTGTGAGAGAGAAGAGTGGATTTATCCACAGTAGAATTAACAGAATGTGAAATACTCATTCGGATGTCAGAGGTCTTGACAGCATTTCCTTGAGTAGAAAATTTTTAGGGGTTGAACCACACATAATTTATCTGACACTGCTGTGTCTGTAGCTCTGGCTAATGTCTCGGGACAGTGAAAAACAGGCATACAGACAGACAAACAGACAGACAGACAAACAGACAGACAGACAGACGCACACACACACACACAGAAGAATATTTGCTGCAGCTCTGCTCACCCTGTTAATAATCTGAACATATGTTCACATGTTCATTGCTCCCTCACCTCGGTACATGCTCAGATTTATTCCTAATCTCTACACATGCTTCGTTTGTGCCGTAGGCTGTCGCCGCGTCAATCCGCTTGGAAGATATTATATCCCTGCGTTCGCTCCGTCCCAAAAAGGGGAAATTGCCTGGGATGGAGATCACCTTCGGTTTTGCTGCCCGTCCGAAGACTGCAGTAATAACTCTCAAACAGGTAGGAACGCCGCTGGGGATGAATTAGTGCCTGTGCAGGTGCAGGAATATGCTTTCACTCGACACCGGACAGTCGACTGGCTAAAATGATTTAATTGTTTTGTATAATAGGTAACAAAAGAAGCTTGTTGATAAAATATGTTTCTTTGCGTATATATGTGTTTATGTGCACTTCTGAATAAACGTGTGTGTGTGTGTGTGTGTATGTATTTATTTCTAACCCAGGCGAAGGAGTTATGCCACATCATTGCTATAATGATGGAGGAGATGATGAAAGCGTCAGTGTCCAGTCGGACAGGGACTCCTATTTAACTACAAAAATACCTTTACTATGCTTGTTTCAACTTCATCTGACCTTTCCGCGGGTTTCCACAACCCTGGCTGAACTTCAGACCTGCATTATTTTTATCCTCCTGGCTGTGAACAACCAGTCACACGGCGCTAACGATTTGAACTGAGGGCTAATTATTTACCAAATCATTTAATTTATTCATTTGGCGCGTGCCTTTGTCTAAAGCGACATACAAGTGAGGCAGAATACAATCCAAGCATACGGCTGTTAAAGGAAGCGACTGTGATACAAGTGTCGGAGGGCTAAATTTCAGTATTCTAATCGTTATTATATTCTGCTACTGCATAGAAACACTTAACCTAAGACTATCAATCATACATACGAAGGAAGTCTCATCAGCAGTGTTTTTGATTCACCAACTGCTATTTTAAGTTATATTTTATCCAAAGGGAATAATAATTAAAAAAAGTTTTACATTTTGCTTGAATGTTGCTGCGATGAATGTGTAAGGAAAGGAATATTCAGTGTAATGAAAGGGAATTCTTATGTGACTTGTTTTTATATTTATCTGTTCCTTAAATGTACTTAAGATAAAACAAACAAAAAAATTCAGTGTTTGTAATTGTTCGATAAGTTGATATTCGCTGGTCTCGCTAATTGATTATGTATAAGGCTTTGTATCACTGTACATTTAAACAAATAAGTGGTGTTTTGGAACTTTTATGTAACTGAAACCGATACAACTGTTTTGAGACTGTCTGAGAGATAAACCGTGATGTAACTTAACTTCAGAAGTCATAATTATTCCATCATTAATAAAGACTGATGAATCGAAATACTGCTGTGTGTGAAAACCTAACAGACACTTTACAAGCTGAGTATGATGTAGTAACGGAGATGAGGTAGCAATACACACTGTAACTGTGTGAAAGTAAATCTATGCCACTCTATACGAAGTAACAGTTTATAGGACATTTCAGACAGTACACACACACAGATATATGAAACTGTGCCAAGAAAGGCGAGTCACTACATTTGTCCCACAATAAAGTTAGCTGACAGCAGTCTGCAGACTTCTAATGTGGTCTTCAGCAAACGGTGAATTACCGCCTCTAAATATGATAGCCAATCAAGAGAGAGTACACCACCCACGACCAACCCCTTTCAAGCATTGTGGCCAATGATATCCCCGGTTCATTATACCCACCCAGAAATGCCACACCTTTTCGGCATTTCTAACATGGCCGTCATCAGAGAGCGAAACCAAGGATTTTTGGAAGAGCCCTTGTTTTGTGTAGATAGTGAGAACTGACTGACAGCGGGACTTATTCGACACTGCAATTCGCAAACGTAAGTTATTGAGTTCTTAATGGGTCGCTGATTGATTGTTTATGTTTTTTGTTTAATATAGCCAGCAGGGTAATCATTTCCCCCTAGCAGTTAGCTATTTTACACAGCTAGCCCTTGGCTAGCTTTTCACGTAGCCTTGTAGGCATAGAAGAAATTTCAATATCCCAGCCTCTGTCATTTTATTGCAAGTGAGAAAAGATATAACCAAGCGATTTTGCAAAGACTGTTATTATTGTGGACTTGTATGACAAAGAGAACATAAGTTGGTATTGTATAGTGTTGTCGCAATGTGGACGTTGTTCCTGTTATATCCGAGACTACGACGCGTTTCGTCGCATACTTGACGTGGCATTTTGATTAAATCAAAATCAAACTATATTATTCACTTAAACATACGAATCTGGGACTGGCATTGATAAGATCTGAATTTAGCCGTCTGTCTGCAGACGAAGGTTTTTGGGGTAGCGGAAGCGTCCAAGAAAGTCAGTTCAGTCCGTGTGACTCTTTTTAGGTGATCACAGCGACTGTATCCAGGTAACTGTTAAATCCAGGTGAATCAGCAGCGTTGGCAGGCGTAAGCCTCACTTGCCTTAAATGACATATCAGTCGCCACTCAAAGTACAGATTTCTGCTGAAATGTCTCAGGTATTAAAACACATGGTTCATGTTAAACACACGAGTCGAACGACTTTGTTGATTTGAAGAACTGAAGCCAGTTATGCCTAAGTAAGATCATGTAATTATTCGGCTGACTGAACTAAGTTTGCATAACTGGAGAGTGTTATCTTTCTCCCAGAACACATCTGAAGATTGGAGTTTGTGCTCACTTATTTTTTTTTTCTTTCTACGGAAACGTTCACTGCTGTCGTAGAACTCGAGGGGACACGCGAGGTGATTGTTGTAACGCTGTTGAAACAAGTGCCATCTAAATGATCTGTGTGATGCGAAGGAATGTATACAGGCCTTCCGTCCTCTTACACAGAATCCACCCATTTTGTTGTTGTTGTTATTTTCTGTTATAATCACGGAGTTGATTAGAAATCCTAGCCCCTTCAGTTTCCCTGAAGACTGAATGACGGCAGTTTCTGTGGAGCCGTCTGTAGTAGGAGTTAAGTAAGGAGGAGGAAGCAAGTTTGATGCCCCAGGATGAAGTGGACTTCCTGCATACGTATTGACACTTTGCTCAGAATGGTTGCAATAATACAAAAGGTTCATAAAGCTGGTCCCAGACCTGCTCTGACAGATCTGGAATAGAGCTTCAGGTAGTTGCCTGTTGATCTTCATGTGGGCCTGTTATAAGAAACTCAGTAGAGATGTTTTCAGCCTTAACTTTAGTTGGGAAAGAAACTTTTGGCCCTTATTTCAAAACTGTGCTCTGATATTTTATCTGGAACTTTAATCATGGAAGCAGGTATAACAGACCGTCCACCTGTTCTCATAGAAATTGTATTCCCTTCAGAGCTGTCCCTCCCCGTGAGAAAAGGAGGAAGAGACATCCGCTCTTCAGGGACCACGCCTCCGGTATTCCCTGCTGCGTTCAGGCTGTGCGCTCACCCCCCTGCTCAGACTGGCACTGCACTCGGGAGCACTTGCTGGGGCGTGGCTGGGCGTTGCCCATGACAACCGGAGCCCTGCCTATCAGCAGAGTATGTTGAGTGGACGAGGTTGCCATGGAGCTGCAGGATAAGAAGCAGGTTAGGCACCAGGTACCCTTCATCAGTTTTGTGGAAAAGGATTTTTTTTTTTTTTGTAGTGTTTGCGTTTTTTGTTTGTTTGTTTTGTTTTGTTTTGTTTTAAAGAGGTCTTAAGGCCTCTGTTTAGCAAGTGCTGTTCTGTTTCCTTATGGGTTTGTTTACCATTCCCACATTTCACCCTTAACTTTGCCCTATGTTAAAACATGCCACATACATTTCAAAACCAGTTTAAACGGTTCATGCCAGTTTAGATGTCATAAACAGCTCAGAGAAATATATACTCATGCTATCAGGGCTTGAGACATGTTTTTTGTTTATCTTTATGAAAGATGATTTTTTTTTTAAACAGCTGAGACTTGTAATATTCCTGCACTGTGATCACACCAGAGATCTGTCACTCTGGACTTCCTCTGTCACTGTGTATGTGTGTGTGTTTGTTATGTGAGTGTGTTTCTTGGATGTGAGTGTGTGTGTGTGTGTGTTAGAAAAATGTGTGTATGTGTATGTATTTGTTAGTGTGTATCTGTTCGATGTGAGTGTGTATGTGCTAGGTGTGTGTGTGTTTATTAGGTGTGAGTGTGTGTGTGTGTTTTCTCCTCTGTTCTCTGACATAAGAAGAGAAAGGCGTGTGATGAATAAACTCTGTTGAAACGGAATGCTGGTTTTGTAACTGATCTGTCCGGTCAGAAGAGGGTGCAAAGGGCTTGGGAGTGGAAAAAAAAAAAAGAAAAAAAAAGTTCCCTCAGGTTTGTTAGTTAACAGATTTCACGCATGAGCCTCTGTCTTATCTTCCGTTCCTCCCGTATCTGTTCACCTTCCTGTGCGTTGGTTTTTGTCCTGTAGCAATTAATCATAAAGCCAAAACCCAGTTCTCAGCTGCTCTGTTCGAAGGAAGATGGAAGTCTTGGAGGTTGAGTATTCTGTGTTCTGTGTCTCTTTGCCTAAGTCTCTCTTATGTGTGGTTTATGTACTTGTGTCATTGAGCATGACAGCTTGGGTTTGAACACGGGGGAGATACTGACCTTGGTTTAGATAGGGAAGACTACAGGTTTGAATAGGCTGTGTTGTCAGAGACAGGCCAAGTCTAGTAACACTCTCTGTGCAGAGGTGGTTTGGCTGGAATGCAGAGGCTGCAGTTTTTCTATTGTGACTGTTTTGTTGGCTGTCTGAACCAAAGGGATATTGCTTATGTTCTGTTTGTAGGGTATATTCTCGCTCTCTCTCACTCTCGCTCTCTTTCTCTCTCTCTCTCTCTCTCTCTCTCTCTCTCTCTCTCTCTCTCTCTCTCTCGCTCTTGCTCTTTCTCGCTCTCTCACCCTCTCACCCTCTCTCTCGCTCTCGCTCTCACTCTCTCGCTATCTTTCTCTTTCTCTCGCTCTCTCTCTCGCTCTCACTCTCTCTTTCTCTTGCTCTCTCTCTCGTTCTCACCCTCTCTTTCTCTCGCTCTCGCTCTCTCTCTCTCTCTGTCTCTCTCTTTTCAACATCTAAAAGGCTGTATTAGTCTGGTGAGATGCTTGTGATGCTATTGCAGTCATAAATACTAGTTGTGAAAATAATGGTTAATAAAATTTAAAAAGTGCATTAACTAACGTTATCTGTTATGTGGCTAGTAAGTACATAAGGAATAGAAACTTGAATAAATCTTGAATGAGTATTATTTTAATGGCAAACAAACAATTAATAAATAAACTAATTATTGTCTTTTTCATCTTGAGTCATTTATCGACTGACAAGTAGTTCATCTCTCTCTCTCTCTGTCTGTCTCTCTGTCTCTTTCTTTCTTTCTTTCTTTCTTTCTTTCTTTCTTTCTTTCTTTCTTTCTTTCTTTCTTTCTTTCTCTTTGTGTTGCTTTTTGCTCATTAGACAGTGATGTTAAGTTAAGACTGTAAGCCTCTTACAGAAGTGTATTTTCATTGGCTGTCGGTATGTGTGCGTGTGTGCGTGTGCGTGTGTGTGTGTGTGTGTGTATGATGGTTGAGGGACAGTTTGCCTGCGGCTGTAGAGGGTTTGACTTCGGTCTGGTGCAACAGCACCGTGTAAGCAGAGGGGTCAAAGAGGATACACTCTTTTTCTCTCTCTCTCTCTCTCTCTCCCTCCCTCTCTCTTTCTCTCTCTCTCTGTCTGTCTGCCTGTCTGTCTGTCTTTCTTTCTCTCTCTCTCTGTCTCTCTACAGAAAAGTGCTGCACTGGCTGGAAAAGATGAAAAGATGAATGCCTGAATGGAGAGAGTTTGGGAGGGGAGAGATGGGGAGGCATTTGTGTGCCTCTCTCTGTCTTTTCTCTCTCTCTTTCTGTCTCTCTCTGTCTGTCTCTCTCTCTCTGTCCCTCTCTCTCTCTTTCTGTCTCTGTCACTCTCTCCATCCCACCATTCCTCTCTCACACACTCCACACATTCTCATCAAAGCTTCTTATCTGTCTCTATCTCTCTCTCTCTCTCTCTCTCTCTCTCTCTCTCTTTCTGTCTCTCTCTCATTTACTGTCTCTCTTTTGTTTTGCGGTTTGATGCTCTGTTTTGGACACAGATGTTGGCCATGCCAGCCCTCTACAGTACCCTGTGTGAAATCTCTGCTGAGACCACTTCTAACCTTCCCGTCGCTTAACACAAAGCCTTCTCTTTTCTCTCTCCTCTCTTTTCTCTCTCCTCTCTTTTCTCTCTCCTTTCTGTTCTCTCTCCTTTCTGTTCTCTCCTCCTCTCTTTTCTCTCTCCTCTCTTTTCTCTCTCCTCTCTTTTCTCTCTTCCTCTCTGTTCTCTCTCCTCTCTTTTCTCTCTCCTCTCTTTTCTCTCTCCTCTCTTTTCTCTCTCCTTTCTGTTCTCTCTCCTTTCTGTTCTCTCTCCTTTCTGTTCTCTCCTCCTCTCTTTTCTCTCTCCTCTCTTTTCTCTCTCCTCTCTTTTCTCTCTTCCTCTCTGTTCTCTCTCCTCTCTTTTCTCTCTTCCTCTCTTTTCTCTCCTCCTCTCTTTTTTTCTCCTCCTCTCTTTTCTCTCCTCCTCTCTGTTCTCTCTTCCTCTCTTTTCTCTCTTCCTCTCTTTTCTCTCTCCTC
Organism: Chanos chanos; assembly: GCF_902362185.1. NCBI lineage: Eukaryota > Metazoa > Chordata > Actinopteri > Gonorynchiformes > Chanidae > Chanos > Chanos chanos. Next base: position 50,642,641 of record NC_044499.1, on the reverse strand, counting down.
TCTTTTCTCTCTTCCTCTCTTTTCTCTCTCCTCTCTGTTCTCTCTTCCTCTTTTTTCTCTCTTCCTCTCTTTTCTCCCTTCCTCTCTTTTTTTCCTCCTCTCTTTTCTTCCTCCTCTCTTTTCTCTCTCCTCTCTGTTCTCCTCTCCTCTCTGTTCTCCTCTCCTCTCTGTTCTCTTCTCCTCTCTTTTCTCTCTTCCTCTCTTTTCTCTCTCCTCTCTTTTCTCTCTCCTCTCTTTTCTCTCTTCCTCTCTTTTCTCTTCTCCTCCCTCAAATTCATCTCTTCACTCTGCTAGCAGTCCTGGGGTGGGTAAGGTGGAGTGTGCATGCGTGCATGCATGCGTGTGTGTATGTGTGTGTGTGTGGATGCCAGAGTTTGGGGTGTGTGTCAGGTTCGTTGAGGGTGTGCAAATGAGGCAGGGAGACAGGCAGTGAGTCGGAGACTGGGTGTCTCCACAGCACAACTGACTGCTGAAACTGCAGCGTATATAAACCCACTGTCCAAAAGCCTGGCTGTCACGCACTCACTCACACACACATACACACACACACACGCTCACGCTTAAGCTCGGAGCTCCAGACCGAGCCCACAGCTCTGTGCAGGCAGCACCAGGTCTCTGTCATCATGATTCTGAAAAACGGAACCTGGTTCTGGAAGAACCGTGTAAGTGGACGCAAACTGGTGCTGTCTGGTGCGTGAGGATGTAAGGGGTGTGTGTGTGTGTGTGTGTGTGTGTGTGTGTGTGTGTATGTGTATGTCGGTGTGAGTTTTTGCATGGATTGGTGTTCACCTGGACTGCCTTGGGCAGAGATTTCAACCGTTTCTTGATGATGGGATTTATGTACACTGTGTTTTGTGTTTGTGTATGAGAGATGTGTTTTGTGTTTTGTGTTCGTGTGTGTGTGTGTGTGTGTGTGTGTGTGTGCGTCAGACATGTTTGTGTGTGTGCGTGATAGAGATGTGTATTGTGTTTGTGGTGTGTGTGTGTGTGTGTGTGTGAGACCTGTATTTTGTGTGTGTGTATGTGTTTGTGACGCATCTTGTGTGTGTGTTTGTGAGACATGTTTGTGTGTGTGTGTGTGTGTTTGTGAGAAATGCTGTCTAGTGGTTTATTGTTAGGACTGTGACCACCTCAGTAGTTACAGCCGAAGTATTTCAACTCCTCTGTGAGCTGTGTTCGCCTGCCGGCATGTTTTAGGCCCCTCTGTGAGGGGTTTGTGTGTGTGTGTGTGTGTGTGTGAACTCTGGTGTTGCTGATGTGTGTACATGTTGTCTTGAGGATTTAGTGAATGGTGCTGTCTCTTTCTGTCTCTCTCTCTCTCTCTCTCTCTCTCTCTCTCTCTCTCTCTCTCTCTCTCTCTCTCTCTCTGTCGCTCTCTCTGGCTTTGTCTCTGCCTTTCTCTGTCTCTCTCTCTGTTTTTCTCTCTCTCTGTCTGCCTCTCTCTATCTCTGTCAATCTCTCTGTCTCTCTTTCAGTGTGTGGGAAAGTGGAGGGTTTATTTATAGCCGTGGGGCACTGTGAGCCAGCCGTAGTGGAGCAGCATTAGAGGCACTTTAGTGTTAAAAAAAGACAGAGAGAGAGAGAGAGAGAGAGAGAGAGAAGGAGCTTGAGGCAGCTGAACTGAGATATGACAGAGGAACCCAGAGATTATGGGAAAAGCCTTTGGGGTTATTTTGAGCTGTGTGTGAAAGCATTTCAGTGTAAACTTTGATCTTTTATGACATGTGCAAATGCAAATTCGAGGAAACTGGCCATCCTAAATCAGCTAAGGGAATTCTCGGATCTTTCCAGATCTGAGAATTCTCAGATCTTCCCGGATTTGAGAATTCTTCAATCATTCCTTCAGAACCTGAAATAACAGTTCTGAGTGCAGTTGTGACGTACCGCTTAGCTTGCTGACTGGTTTGACTGGTTTACAGGAGGAGGAGCCCACTCCACTTGGACTTTCCACTGCACAGGCACTGGGAACTCTACGAGACCAGTTGGAAAGTTTACTGGAGCAGCACCAGAAATTTGGCCGACGTCGGTACACTCTGAAGGTTTGTTCCCGAATGTTTAGGTCACACACTGACTACTGCATCAGATTCGACTTGATTTGTGTAAATTTTCGCCCGTCTCTGTGTGTAATGGGTTGTAAACACATTTATTATAAAGCCTTTATCGGTTTTTACTCTCATTTCTCAGGAGCTGTGGTCCAAGAGTTTCCTTCACCATAACAACCGTCACTCTTGTTTTCATTGGCCGGGAGCGGCCCTCACGTTGCTGGTGGTGTTTGGGCTGCTTTGTTGCCATGGCAGCCAGCCCCGGGGCAGGTCAGTTTTGTTTGGCTTTGTGTGTGGGTAGACAGGAGTGTGTTCGAAAACCCCAAGATCCTCCGTCTGTGGTAGCGAAACCAGTCCTCATCCTGGAAATCCGCCTTCGGTTTACGATTTTGCTCCAACTTCAGTCTAACACAGTCTTGTTCAGCTGGTCACGGCCTTACCTCCTGTCTGATGGTTGGAGGCAGTTTGTGTGAGATGTTTGTCTAAACTACTGTGGAGAGTTGAAGCTATGTAAAACACAGGAGATGTTATGATATGCGTTGACTGGAAAAGCCTAGTTAAGCATTGATTGATTGTATCGATGAAACCTGACTCTGTCGTGTCTCCTCTCAGCCTTGGTATCGAGCTGGTGAATGCAGGAGCACTTCTCCTCCTCCTCCTGCTGAACCTCCTCCTGATTGGGCGGCAACAGAAACTCAAGAGAACTGAGATGGTCCGCAGACTCAAAACGATCATCAAACAGCTAAACGGTGAGAGAGGGAGAGATTGATGATGGAGAGATGGACGGATGGACGAATGGATGGATGGATTGTTGTTTTGTTTTTGTGGGGTTTTTTTGTTTGGTTTTTTTGAGTTGTGATGAGTATTTACAGGGTATTTACATCATCATTTTTTTGATGTGTTTTGAAATTCATTGGTCATTTTCCACCAGATCATCTTGAAGGATGTCCGGGACAGCCAGTCCGCTGGGCTCCCTCCCTTTACCCAGACCTGTACACGCCCCCTTCCCCGTCCTGGTCCCTTCATTGGACATATCGAGATGAGCAATTGGTCAATCTGCCTGTCAGTCTGCTGGTAGAGGGTGATGTCATCGCCCTGAGACCGGGCCAGGAAGCCTTTGCGTCTCTCAGAGGCATCAAGGTTGTTTTTTCTTTTTCATTTTCTTTTCACATTTTCATAATTTTGGTAAATCAGCCACATTGTGTTTATTACATCTGATATGTTGAAGGTCTCTACAGTTCATTCCACAAGTTTACCGCTCATGTAATTTTCTGAAGAATTTCTTTTGTTGTTTGCCGACACAGCTAACAGCTGATTAACGCCACAATAAGCGATTTACTCAGAGATTTCGGAGAGTATTTCAGAGATTTGTGCTCTGAAACGAGACTCCTCTTTTGTAAAGATGTTCAGAGATGTTCAGGCTGTGTTTCTGTATGTCATCAGAATTTTGGTCAGAATTTGTTCTCAGTTATTGATGTGATTTTACGTAAGGGAATTTCATTTTGAGGCATAAGTTACCGGCGTGTGTAAAACCTTCGCGGAGACTCTCAGAGGAAAACGACGTGTTTGTTCAGACTTGCACAACCCCCCCCCCCCCCCCCCCCCCCCCCCCCCCCCCCCCCCCCCGAGTGATTTCTCTCATCCTTCCTCTGGCCCTTTCTCTTTTCTGTCGCCAGGACGACGAACACATAGTTCTGGAGCCAGGAGACCTCTTCCCTCCATTCTCTCCTCCTCCGTCCCCGCGGGTGAACGAAAAGAGGGGAGCCCACACCCCCCAGCAGTTCCGTCTCTTCAGGGTGGTCCGCACCCCCATCCTGGACAGCGTCAGGTACAGACACGCCCGTTTCGACCCAAGCACCAATCCTGAGGTTTAACGTTTGAACAGGTTTTAATGAACTGTGAGACTGAATATAGAAAACTGGTTTTACCCATCACACCTTATTAAACATGACGACTTATATTGTGAAGTACAACCTACAGTAGTTAAAGAAACAGATGATTTTAGCAACTCCTTTCTAACTTCAGTCATATATGCCGGTAGCCTAGTGGCTCAGCATAGCTTTTCTTTAATGTAGTACAGAGATCTCCTCTTTTAAGAAAGCTGGACAAAGACACTTCCATGAGAACTGCGTGGTGATTGGCTGAGAGCTGTCTCTGTGGTTAATTTGATTAGGGTTGTGTCTGAAGTGTCTGGCTGTGGCACTGCTGGCCTGGGGAGATATGTCCACAGTTTCTTTTATTTTTAGCATGATTAAAGGTCTTTGTCTTTCTAGTGTCAGCTCTCTATGGTTTCGTAAGTAAATAACTCCTGAAATATGATCCTCGAAGCACTGGCATGTTCTGGCTTTGGAACTGGAAGAAAAGCAGTTTTTCTTAGAATTAACAGAGCTATTCGATGTTTAGAATTAACACATGTCTCCATTGACTGACACATCTGTCAAACACCTGTCATACACACGGCCTGTGTCACCTGCAGAGGGCCGTCACGGTGTCTTCAGGTGCAGTCATTTCATGAGTGTTGTCCTCTTTTGATTTTTGTCCAATAGGAACAGTCTGGATCTGGTCCTCTCTCGGCCAATCACAGCCCTGGATAACGAACGCTTTACGGTGCAGTCCATCATCGCAAAATACGCCAGCCCAGCCGTCCTGGTACGACAGCCGTCCAATCAGACGCCTTCTTTCACTAGAGTGTCAATCAAACAGGCTACGACCGTAATTCATTTTTGGCTTAACTTCATGGTTGCGTCACGGTTGAAATTGTCGTTGAACAGTCGTAGCGTAGCTGATGCATCCTTTTCCCTTTCCTGTGGCTGCGTCGTCTGTAGGTGGCATTCTTCACAGTTAACACTATACGGTACTTTTGTGACTTTCCAAGTCTCTCCCCTGGAGCCTTCAACTTCATCCAGCTACAGGTTAAGAGTGATCTATCTATCTATCTATCTGTCTATCTATCTATCTATCTATCTATCTATCTATCTATCTGTCTGTCTGTCTATCTATCTATCTATCTATCTATCTATCTATCTATCTGTCTATCTGTCTATCTGTCTGTCTGTCTGTCTGTCTGTCTGTCTGTCTATCTGTCTATCTATCCCTCTCAGTCTGTCTCTCTGACACTCAGTTGATTTTGCAGTCTGTCAGTGGGTGGTGTTTGATCGTGTATTGTGTGTCTAACAGTTGGTTGTATGTTGTGTGTGTGTGTGTGTCCTGTGTGTTGTGTAGTTGATGGGAGTCTTGCCCATTCTGCCTCTGCTGTTTCCTGTCATGTGGATCCTGGTCAATGCTTATGGAGAGGCCCGGGTGTTAGCCGAGTCCAGCCGCAACTCCCCCACTGGACTGGTGAGACACACACACACACACACACACACACGCACACACACACGATCCTCTTAAACAAGCCTTTGCCCTCACAGACCTCTATACATTAACTCCCCCCCCCTTTCACTTTCTCTCACATACAGTTAATATATACCTGCTCTCACTCATATTCACTTATTTCCTCTGTCAAACACACACACACACACACACTCTCCAGAATGAGTGTTTGCTGTATTAACCTGAATGTGCTGTCAAACACACACACACTCTCACACACCCACACACACACACCCACACACACTCTCACACACACATCCACACACACACACACACACTCCAGACTGAGTGTTTGCTGTATTAACCTGAATGTGCTGTTTTAACTCAGCATGATCACTCTAAGCTTTCTGACTCAGCTTCAGCTAACAGGATGTGGAGACTGAGAGAACGATAGAAACACACAGGTAAAGAGAGAGAGAGAGCGAGGGAGAGGCATAGAGAGAGAGAGAGAGAGAGAGAGAGTTAACGCAGACGGAGGGCTAGCCGGCAGCGCTTGTCGGTGTTTAATTCGCCTCTTCTCTCGCCCCAGCTTGCTAAGTTCTCTGAGGACACTCTAAGCAGCTACACGGAAGTGGTGTCCTCCCAGGTATATCCTCTCAATTCCTTAACCCACCTGCCCCGCCCCGCCCCCACCTCACACTCCCCTCTCCCCTCTCTCCGCACCTCCCCCCCCCCCCCCCCGGTCACTCCTCTACATCGCTTTCCTCTTTTACATTCTCGTCTCTTCTTCTTTTACCGTCTTTCACACGGAGAGTCGTTTTCTTTTTCTGCCATTTGTTTGGTTTTCGTTTTGCTTTTTTTGTCGATCGACCGGGTATTTCGAGGAGTCGTTCTCGTCGCTCTCTGCCTCGTTTCGTTGATTTCCATTCCGCGTAATCAATGCCTCGACTCGATTTTGATTTTTTTTTTTTTTCGTTTTATTTGATTTCAGCTTTTTTCCACCTCTTCTCTGTCCTCTGTCTGTCCTTTGTGTACCTCCCTCTACTCCTGCTCCTCTTGCCTGTCTGCCCTCTGCACGTCAGAATGTAAGCCAACCCCCCCCTCCGAACCCCCCTGATTCCTGCATGGCGGATAGATCCCCCCCTTTCCTCCCCCTCCCCCTGGATTATCTGTGGCTGCATTTTGATACTGATGCTTGCCTGGATTTTTATTATTGAGCTTTTGTTGAGCGTTTCTTAGGCATTTTTCCAAATGATTTTGGTTGCTGAAATTTTGCTTCGTAGTTAATTCGCTTCGTAAGTCAAAGATCTTAATACTGTGTCGCTGTTTGCACTGAAATGCATGATTAGATACGATCGTGTTCTGTTTAGATGTGGAGTCTTTTATTTTGAAGTTTGCTTTGGTCGGTCCGGTGTCGCTCCCGGCCGTTGTTGAGTGCAGTGGAGTGGGACACAGGCTTGTCTAAGAGTCGCTCTCTCTGGTTTTCTGTCTCTGTCTTGCTGAGTAATACTGCTTTCAGCTCTTGGCCCTTTGCTTGTGCTGCGTTGCCTTCTCTCCTTACAACTCAACGCCAAACCAAACCCACTCTGCTGGACAGAGCCTAGAGTCCACTCTCACCGCCCCTGCTTCATATCAGCGCTGCTGTAACCCAACACTGGAAGCACAGAGTGCCTGCTTCCTGTCTCCGCTCGCCCCTGTCCGTGCCTCCTGCCTCACAGAGCTTTCTTTTTTCCTTTTCTTTTTTCTTTTTCTTTTTCTTTTTTGTTTTTGACTGTATGCTGCTTGTCTGTGTGTGTTCACATGTGCTGTCTGGCCTCAGTACACTGAGAATGTGGGAATGTGTTTATGCATGCACCTGTATGTGTGTGTGTGTGTATGTGTGTGTGTCTGAGAGAGAGAGAGGCTTTAGGATAATTGGTGTGTGTAATTCTCTGTTACGGTGAGTGTGTGTATGTGAGGTTGTAGCACAGTGAGTGAGTGTGTGTGTGAGACTTAGGTATAGTGTGTGTGTGTGTGTGTGGAGGGGTCTAGGAGACTGTGTGTAACTCTAACACAGTGAAATGGGGCACATAGGAACAAAATCCAGAGGTTCATATTTCTACTGCAGTGATAAACATGTAGAGTCCAGACCACAAAAACCAGGACTGCTAACAGTCCGGCTCACGTATCACATCTCTAACACCCTGTGTGTGTGTGTGTGTGTGTGTGTGTGTGTGTGTAGGAGATGCTGCGGTGTGTGGGGAGAAACCTGGTCAGTGTGTTGAAAGGAGAGTCCCAGACGCTGTGCTACACCTCCAGCCTGCTCCACAACCTGGGCTCCGTCACTGTGAGTGCTGGTGCCCCCTACAGCCACCTATAGAAATATGACAACCGAAAAAAAATAAATAAATCGCTCCTATCCCTTAGCATACTGCTTTAGAGAGTTATTAGGAGATGAAAAGGGCTTATTGGCGTAACATTGGACTCTAAGCAGAGAAATAAATAGAGTTTCAGCCAGCTAATTCCTGCTCACTGCATGAGCAGAGGTCATTTTAAATTCCCATGATGCTCCTGGCAGTCAGATTGTTCCACAGATGTTACGGATGCCATGGCTGGCATTGTTTCCAGTCTGCGCGAGATGTTTGCCGTGTGCGGGTTATGTGTATGTTAACGCGTGCGTGTGTCGCAGGTCTTGTGCTGCGTCGACAAACAGGGCATTCTGTCCTGGCCCAACCCCAGCCCGGAGACGGTCCTGTTTTTCAGCGGCCGGGTCGAACCGGCCCACGACAGCCAGGATGACCTCAGAGACGACCTCTCCGTCAGCTCCCTCTGCCGGATAGAGGGAGAGATGGACAGAGATGAGGTGAGAGCCCGAGCGAGTGTGGCGGTCCCACCTTTACTCGATTCTCGACGTGTTTTGGGTTCCTGAGATGCGGCAGCAGATACCGAAATGACAGAGGGGTTTGTTAGATTATAACGCCTTGAGAATGACAGTTTCTTTTAGCATTCGGGGGGAAAACAAACCAGTATCCAGAAGGCTGTGGGTTCCATTCCTGACCATGTCTTCTCTCTAATGATTTAGATGCTTAACCTCAGAGATGTTCTGGAAGTGTCTGTATCTGTAATGGCAAGTCACTTCAGACGAAAGATCTAGATGGCAAAGAGAATGTGTTAGATGTTAGAGAGAAAAATATCGATACAGCAGTGTCTTGTATAAATAAACTTACGCTCATGTGAACGTGTAGGGTAAATGTTGTTGCGGTGTTTGCGGAACGTTAGCACGTGACGCTTTTCCCATGTACCTGCAGGCTCAGGAAGGAGAGGCCCTTTTGTGCCCGCCCACCGTGGAAGCCTCCGTTTACACGGCCAATGAGCAGGAGCCGAGCGAGGCGTCACATGACACGGGCCGCTCCTCCAATACGCAGCGCTCTCGCCGCGCCCCTCAGGGTACACGCACCAAACACCCGTCAGGATCCAACGTCAGCTTCAGCCACGACACGGAGGGCGGGGAGGACGACCTCGCGCAGGTACTGGGTCTGGACTGCTTATACTGGGATTCACCTGTGGACACTGATCTACCTGTACAGACACTGGTATAGACACTGGTCTGGGCTATAGTGGGGCGCTCATATAGACACGGGTCTGGCTGCACTGGGATACTGGTACAGACACAGATATGCTTGTGCAAAAAACTGTTTGTGTTGTCTTGTATGCTTCCTGTGTGCTTTTATAACCCCTGTGTGTATGTGTATGTGTGTATGTGTGTGTGTGTGTCTCTCTCTCTCTCTCCGTAGCTGGTAGGAGCAGGTGACGGAGTGTGTTGTGAGGCGGAGGATTTTGTGTGTGATTATCATCTGGAGATGCTGAGTCTGTCCCAGGACCAGCAGAACCCGGTCAGCATCCAGTTTGACGACTCGGGCTGGCAGGGTCACCTGTCCTCTCTGAAACCGCTGGGTCTGAACATCCTGCTGAACCTGTGTAACTCCAGCGTCACTCAGCAGCTGTGTCGTTTTTCTGACCACCTGTCCAACCTGGCCCTGCAGGAGAGTCACGGCTCCGTACTCCCCGTGCACGTGCCCTGGGGTCTGTGTGAACTCTCACGCCTTATAGGTCAGCAACACACACGAACAAACAGTGTAGACACACACACACACACACACACACACACACACACACACTACTCCATTCTGTGCTCCACCATCCAGTACTCCGTACCGAAATGAAAAAGACATTGCACAGACATTGCAGACTACGAGAGTCTGAGAGTTTCCCTGATTGGTCCGGTGTCAGTATTTCTGTGAGACATGTTTCATACAGCACACGGACTGAATGACCCCTGATCTGCGTAGACAGACGTACAGACGCACTGTCTAGCACTTTTATTCACTGTTATTTTACTTGTCTCTCTGACACACGCACACACACACACACACACACACACACACACACTCACACTCACACTCACTATTCTGCTGGGAATGCCCCCCAGGTTTCACCCCTGGTGCCAGGGAGCTGTTTAAACAGGAGAACCACTTGGTGCTGTACCAGCTGCCCAGCGGAGAGAAGGCCAAAGAGTGTGCCCCTCGACGCTTACATCACTTCACCAAACGCCAACCACCAATCAGCCACCTGATCAGCCTCCTGGTCCGGGACAGCACCACCAGTGAGTGTCCAAGCTGTCTTTCTCTCTCTCTTTCTCTCTCTCTCTCTTTTTTTTTCTTTTTACAACCATTTCCTTCTCTCTCTGGTCCCCCTCCTTGTGTTTTTTTTTTTTTTTTTTTTTTTTTACTGTGTGTGAAAGCAATGCCCTTTGACCCCAGATATGTGGATACTCTTAGATAATGTCCAGATGCTGTCACATGGCTCTGCTGACCTCATCTTGGAGGCCTGCACAGACTTCTGGGACGGCGCTGATATCTACCCCCTCTCTGGCTCTGACAGGTCTGTCTCACACACACACACACACACACACACAAAACACAGAAACACACGAAGACACACACACACACACACAGACACACGCACACACACATACACTTATTACCCTCACAGTGTTAAACATGCTTCAGTCATATTAATAGGAGGTAAATGCAGTTTAGATTAAATGTCTGTAATGAAGAATCCTGTTTGAAATCTTTGTGAAGAAGAGGCTTTTGGGATGTGATGATTTCTCTGAGGTCTGAGTGTGTAACTCTGTTCTGTAATAAAACGAATGCCATGTAACAGTATTGGTCTGAGCTGGTGTGGTGCTCAGTCAGTGATCCTGAGTTGAGAAATTAACTCTCCTCTCGCCTCTCTGTGCAGGAAGAAGGTTCTTGATTTCTACCAGAGAGCCTGTCTGTCAGGGTACTGCTCTGCATTTGCCTATAAACCCATGCAGGTGGCGCTGTCTCCTCAGCTCAATGGGAAGTGTGTGGAGCTGGCCCCTGGCCCCGCCCTCTTCTCGGGGGTGGAGCTTCCCAACACCACGCCCATCAAACACAGCAGCCGCAGAAACAGCTGGAGCTCAGATGGTGAGAGAGAAAGGAGGGATGGAGAGAGAGAGAAAGCGAGAGAGAGAGAGCGAGCGAGAGAGAGAGAGAGAGGGAGAGGTGAACTGGTCTGATGAATGTATGAACTGAATGGATGGGGTAGAGGTGAGAGAGAGAGTGAGAGGGTGGAAAGATTGACAGACAGATGGATTGATGAATTGATGCTCAGCCTGGAATACTTATTTTCTCCCTCTTTCTCTCTCCCTCTCCCTCTCACTGTCTCTCCATCTGTCTCTCTCTGTCTCTCTCTCTCTCTCTCTGTCTCTCTCTCTCTCTGTCTCTCTCTCTCTCTCTCTCTGTCTCTCTCTCTCTCTGTCTCTCTCTCTCTGTCCCTGTCTCTCTCTGTCTCTCTGTCTGTGTGTAGAGGGGATAGGTGAGGGCGTGGACCGGGAGGACTGTGTGCAGGCGTTGAGTGGTCAGATCTTTATGGGAATGGTATCGTCCCAGTTCCAGGCCCGACTGGACACTGTCAGACTGATAGAGTCACTGGTCACAGCCTGTATCCGATTCGTCTATTTCTCCATGGAAGATGAACTGCGTAGCAAGGTTCAGACACACATACACACACACACATTACGGTTCACCTGTTTTCTCTCCTTTCACTGTGAGACTTAGATCTGATTCCACAATAAAACATGAAAACATTAAAGGACAGCTATATATCAACCATGGAAAGACTGCAAGTCTTTTAAAAAAAGAGTCTTAAAATTTAAAATGTTAAAAAAAATTAATAAAATGTTCATTTTTATTTAAATTTGTATAGAAACTGGTGTCCTCACAACCTCCTTCCTGCTGTGTGTGTGTGTGTGTGTGTGTGTGTGTGTGTATGTATGTATGTATGTGTGTGTGTGTGTGTGTGTGTGTGTGTGTGTGTGTGTGTAGGTGTTTGCGGAGAAGATGGGTCTAGAGACAGGGTGGAACTGTCATATCTCTCTGACTCCTAACGGTGACGGACAGTGTGATGGAGCACCTTCCAGTCCCAGCCAGGCAGGATCCCTACACGACGACCTGCTCCATGGTACTCAGCCTCCCTCTGTGTGTGTGTGTGTGAGTTAGTGTGTGTTTTCCTTGTTTTGTGGAATTGCGTGGACCAACATATCCATGTGAAGATATAAATATTGAATGAGTGGGAACATCTGTTAGTCTCCACAAGTTTAAATGATTTAAGAGGATGTTGTTATCATTTAAATAAGAACTGTAAAAAAATCATTTGTTCAGGGTCAGGTTCTTCATCTTTAGTCACAGTAAAATGAAATTTAATGGGAATGCCCCACTAACATTGAAATTGTGTGTGTGTGTGTGTGTGCGTGCGTGTGTATGGCTGTCTGTCTGTGTGAATGGCTGGCTGTGTGTGTGCATGTGTGTGTGTATTTGCGTTCGCAGACTCGCGGGACGATGCAGAGGGGCCGTTACTCCCAGAGGATGAAGGCCAGTCGGATCTGGCCAGCTTCCAGCCCACAGACAGTGACGTTCCCAGTTTCCTGGAAGACTGCAACAGAGTACGCAACACAGCCAAAACCCAGCACAGCACACACTACAGACTCAACACAGCCAAAACCCAACACATCACACACTACAGACTCAACACAGACCCAACACAGCACACACTACAGACTCAACACAGCCAAAACCCAACACATCACACACTACAGACTCAACACAGACCCAACACAGCACACACTACAGACTCAACACAGACCCAACACAGCACACACTACAGACTCAACACAGCCAAAACCCAACACATCACACACTACAGACTCAACACAGACCCAACACAGCACACACTACAGACTCAACACAGCCAAAACCCAACACATCACACACTACAGACTCAACACAGCCAAAACCCAACACATCACACACTACAGACACAACACAGCCAAAACCACATACACCACAGACTACTGACTCAACACAGGCAAAACCCAGCACATCACACACTTCAGACGCAACACAGCCAAAACCCAACACAGCACACACTACTGACTCAACACAGCCAAAACCCAACACAGCACACACCACAGACTCAGCACAGCAAAAACCCAACACAGCACACAGCACACACTACAGACTCAGCACAGCCAAAACCCAGCACAGCACACACTTCAGACTCAACACAGCCAAAACCCAATACATCACACACTTCAGACGCAACACAGCCAAAACCCAACACAGCACACACTACTGACTCAACACAGCCAAAACCCAACACAGCACACACCACAGACTCAGCACAGCAAAAACCCAACACAGCACACAGCACACACTACAGACTCAGCACAGCCAAAACCCAGCACAGCACACACTTCAGACTCAGCACAGCCAAAACCCAGCACAGCACACACTTCAGACTCAACACAGCCAAAACCCAATACAGCACACACTACAGACTCAACACAGCCAAAACGCAACACAGCACACACCACAGACTCAGCACAGCCAAAACCCAACACAGCACACACTTCAGACTCAACACAGCCAAAACCCAATACAGCACACACTACAGACACAACACAGCCAAAACCCAACACAGCACACACTTCAGACTCAACACAGCCAAAACCTAACACAGCACACACTACAGACTCAGCACAGCCAAAACCCAACACAGCACACACTACAGACTCAACACAGCCAAAACGCAACACAGCACACACCACAGACTCAGCACAGCCAAAACCCAACACAGCACACACTTCAGACTCAACACAGCCAAAACCCAATACAGCACACACTACAGACACAACACAGCCAAAACCCAACACAGCACACACTTCAGACTCAGCACAGCCAAAACCCAACACAGCACACACTACAGACTCAACACAGACCCAGCACAGCACAAACTACGGACTCAACAGAGCCAAAACCACATACAGCTCAGACTACTGACTCAACACAGACCCAACACAGCACACACTACAGACTCAACACAGCACACACCACAGACTCAACACAGCACACACCACAGACTCAGCACAGACCCAACACAGCACACACTACAGACTCAACACAGCACACACTACAGACACAACACAGCACACACCACAGACTCAGCACAGACCCAACACAGCACACACCACAGACTTCACAGACTAGTTTATTAGAGTAGAGTTGATTGCACGCTGAATTGAAACCCTCCATACAAAATCAAATCTAATGTTGGTTAGGTCTTTATCCTCGACACCAGAAAATAAGTTAAAAAAAATTCTTCAAGTCAGATGATGTGTACACTACTGCACCTTTCACGGTTTAGTTTAGTTTAAGTTAAACACGCTCTGTTCTGTGTGGTTGTTTGGTTCATGCTTATTGTGTTTGTGTGGTACCGGAGGATACAGTTGAATACTCAGCAATTCAGAAGAGAGCTGTTATCATATCCTAGACTAATCAGAAATTTTCTCTGTCTCTCTCTCTTTCTCTTTGTCTCTCCCTCTCGCTCTCTCTCTGTCTCTCTCTCTTTCTCTGTCTGAAGGCCAAGCTGCCTCGTGGGATCCATCAGGTGCGTCCTCACCTGAAGAACATTGACAATGTGCCGCTGCTGGTGCCACTCTTCACTGACTGCACACCCGAGAGTGAGTTTCCTCACACACACACACACACACACACACACACACACTCACACACACACTCACACACACAATCACACACACATGCACACACACACACACACACACACTCACACACACAATCACACACACATGCACACACACACACACACACACGCTTGTCGTCTCAGGCAGCTCAAAATGACCCTCGGACACTCAGACTTTGGGAGGGGATTATTTTAGTGGGACTAAAAAGACCTTGATTTGAGCTGTAGTCAGATCAAGCCTAGTGCCATATATAGAATGTTTGCAGCAGCATTTGCCGTTGAAAGTTAAGTTTGCAGAGAAATGTAAAAGGTTTAAACTTGTTTGTGTGTGTGTTGCAGCCATGTGTGAGATGATGAAGATCATGCAGGAGAACAGAGAAGTGACCTGTTGTTTGGGAAGCTCAGCAAACTTCCGCAACAGCTGTTTGTTCCTTCAGAGTGACCTCAGGTCGGTCAACACACACACACACACACACACACACACACAACTGTAAGGGAAATGTGAAGTCTCCTGTAATGAGAGTTGCTAATTCTCAGAGACGACAAACCTCAGATGTGATGAATCATTTTCCTTTATTTCATGATCATGAGAGAGGCACACCTCAGAGATGAGGTGTGGTTCTCACTGAGGTTAAGGAGTGCAGAGCTTTTTATACAGTGAGGCAAACTTATGCAGTGAGGACATGTGGGGGGGTTTACAAGATAATGTTTCTCATGGAGCACAGGATACTTGGTGTTCACTCCCAGGTGCTGCAGACACACCGAGACCTTTTCTTCTACGTAATAAATGCTCATTGTTCTAAGACACAGATGCGTTTTGCAGCATATAGTAATAATAGGATAATAATAGCAATAGCATAAGTAGTTAAGCAAGCACATGTCCCTGTAGTATTAATACTTCATCATGACAATAGCCATGAGGCATGTTTTCCTTCTAAAGGTTACAGTATAATGGCAAGGCAATATTTTTCCCACACAACACACACAAACGTATACACACACGGACGCACACACACATGCGTACACACCAGTTGTCTGTTCCTACACAGTGACCTTTGGTCAGTCAACACACACACACACACACACACACACAGAGCAGCTGTCTGTTTTTGACCACTGTTGTGGAGACAGGCACCTTGCACAAATACACATACGTAAAGAGACTTAGGTACTGTTGTAAATAAGGACTATTAAAGTCATTTGGGTGTGTAAGTGCACTAGTTTGACTGGAATGGCCTCTCACTCACATAACTGTGATGTATCCGATTGTTCGCAGACTGAGGTCTGTGTAGCGTGTGTGTGTGTGTGTGTGTGTGTGTGTGTGTGATGTATATTGTGTGTGTGTGTGTGTGTGTGTGTGTGTGTGTGTGCGTGCGTGATGTTTATTGTGTGTGTGTGTGATGTATATTGTGTGTGTGTGTGTGTGTGATGTATATTGTGTGTGTGTGTGATGTATATTGTGTGTGGTGTGTGTGTGTGATGTACATTGTGTGGTGTGTGTGTGAGATGTTTATTGTGTGTGGTGTGTGTGTGTGAGATGTTTATTGTGTGTGGAGTGTGTGTGTGTGTGTGTGTGATGTTTATTGTGTGGTGTGTGTGTGATGTACATTGTGTGGTGTGTGTGTGTGTGTGTGATGTTTATTGTGTGGTGTGTGTGTGATGTACATTGTGTGGTGTGCGTGTGTGTGTGTGTGATAGATATTTATTGTGTGATGTTTATTGTGTCGTGTGTGTGTGTGTGATGTATATTGTGTGTGTGTGTGTGCTGTATATTGTGTGTGTGTGTGTGTGTGAGATGTATATTGTGTGTGTGTGTGTGTGTGATAGATATTTATTGTATGATGTTTATTGTGTGGTGTGTCTGTGTGTGTGATATTTATTGTGTGGTATGTGTGTGTGTGTGATATTTATTGTGTGTGTGTGTGTGTGATATTTATTGTGTGTGTGTGTGTGTGTGTGTGTGATGTACATTGTGTGGTGTGTGTGTGATGTTTATTGTGTGGTGTGTGTGCGTGTGTGTGATGTACATTGTGTGGTGTGCGTGTGTGTGTGTGTGATAGATATTTATTGTGTGATGTTTATTGTGTCGTGTGTGTGTGTGTGATGTATATTGTGTGTGTGTGTGTGATGTATATTGTGTGTGTGTGTGTGATGTATATTGTGTGTGTGTGTGTGCTGTATATTGTGTGTGTGTGTGTGTGTGTGTGAGATGTATATTGTGTGTGTGTGTGTGTGTGTGTGATAGATATTTATTGTATGATGTTTATTGTGTGGTGTGTCTGTGTGTGTGATATTTATTGTGTGGTATGTGTGTGTGTGTGATATTTATTGTGTGTGGTGTGTGTGTGTTGCAGTTTGTCCTTGGACCCGCTGTACCCGTCCCGTTGCTCTTGGGAGACGTTTGGTTACGCCGCGGGCTGTGGACAGAGAGAGGACCGGGACGCTCTCACTCCGCTCAGCCTGTCTGCCAATCTCAACAGTCTGGCCTGCTCCGTGTCCTTCCACCAGGGAGAGAGTGTCAGCATCGTCAAACTCATCGAACAGGTACACACACACACACACACACACACACCTGCTCATACTGTGAATAGTTGTGTTTTTGTGTAAGTGAATAAGACAGTGTTTTGTGTGTTGTCGTCCTCCTCAGGCCAGACACACTACTTACGGCATTAGAAAGTGTTTTCTGTTCCTGCTGCAGTGTCAGTTGACTCTGGTCATCATTCAGGTGAGTGACCTTTTCCCTGCACCTCCTCACCAGGAGGCTCCCAGCCTCTGCTAAAATTAGGTTTCGCTTAGGACGGCTCGTCCGCCAGTGATTCACGTTTCAGATGACGTCTGTTTATTAATCAAAGTTCAGATCCACAAACTCTATTTTAAATCAGCTCATGTGACAGCAATATGTGGGCAATCTCAGAAAATCAAACAGCGCACGACTTCCTCTCCTTCTGTAAATAAAGTCATTAAAATTCCTCTTTTCCCTGATGGAAGTCATTTCCTCCCCGACTTTCATTCATGGGATGAGATGATTTAGCTGCCACCTCCTGGTTGTGGGCTGGTGTTTGGACAGTTGTTTTTAGTGCCAATATTGAACCTGTGTGTGTGTGTGTGTGTGTGTGTGTGTGTGTGTGTGTGTTTGCATGTGTGTGTGTGTGTGTGTGTGTGTGTGTGTAGTTCCTGGCATGTCTCACACAACTTCCTCCTCCCATGAACATCACGGACATCCTCTGGCTTTCCTGCTTCTGCTTTCCCTTACTAAGGTATGTATTCACTACACACACATATTCTATACACACACACACACACACACACACACACACATATATACTATACACACACACTACACTACACTACACTTTCCCTTAC